>NC_084903.1:23083137-23243247 GCF_949316345.1 Pungitius pungitius
ATTTGACGAACGGAGCTGAAGGATGCCAGATTGTTTAACATGATTCCTTGCGGCTAGAGTTAGAATGTAACTAACATTAGCTAAAAGATGCGTGGCGCCATTTAGCTAACGTTAGTTAGTTAAATAGCCGCAAGGAATCATGTTTCACTTACTTCTTAAACGATCTGGCATCCTCCAGCTCCGTTCGTCAAAAATACACTCGCTCCCGTGGGCAGTTACTTAGCTACTTCCGTTTTCGCTTTCGTGTTGTGTTGTGGCGTTCGTGTTGTGTTGTGGCATTTGCGGGTGTGTTGTGGCTATTGTATTTGTCTGAACCTTCTCGGCCACCGTAGTTTGACCTATTTGACGCATCACCGATGACGCTGCAACTTCCCCCTTTTGACCCGACGGGGACGGCGTCGAGGTCACGTCTTCTCCACTTCAACAGAGCGACGCGTTGAAGCAGGCAGTTGGTGACGAACAGAGACCTCAGAATGTGGCAAAGTTTGGCTTTAATCCCTCTTGCAGACTGCAGGGAACTGAAGGGAAAACGTCGGGTTGTGCTCCAGTTAGAAAAAGGTTTTAAATCAACGTTATCTTTCCAACGGGGGCAAAGAACTGGATGTCTGTTTGCTTTTTCACCTTTAAAAAAAAAAAAAAAAAAACGTCTTCAATAGAGGGGGGTTTTCATTTGTCGCTCCCACATTCAGGCTTTGATGTCAATGGATGTGAGAGGAACACTGTTTTTATGAAGGGAAAACCATGTCCTTAAAAATTGTATCTTTCGACTTTGATATAATTTGGGTCAGCGGTGGCTCCAGGACAGTTTGGAGCACAGTGTCACTTGAAAATGTTCATAAACACTTAAAGGATAAATGAAATATTTACTGAAAAGACAGTATTTTAAATGCTCATCAAAAAAACTGGACAAAAGGATGAGTTCAAAGCCTCAATTCCATTCGTTTCAAGTCTGTCAGAAATCACACCCAGAAATCGATGAAGCCCCATAAGACCAAAACTAATCAAATCCATGTGCCCTAAAATAAGAATGCGATTAAATCAAACCACAGGCAGCCTGCTCCTTAGAAGTCGCCCCTGCAGTCAACATCCATTACTCTGCTCCTTAACCACATCATGGCAGTAAATAGCAAAACATTCACTTTACTTCATCCCCCCCCCCGAGATATAAAAGACGAAGCTTCCATCGATGGACCCTGGTGGCGCCGCGGACCCTCCGTCGCGTCATTTCAGCGAGCGAAGGGGACCTCGGCAGCGCCATTTAGACCAATGAAACCCAAGGAACAAGGCTTTTCGGATACGTTGAGCATAGTTTTTGCTACCCAGCGCCCGGGGGGGGGGGGCTCATCTGTGAAGCTTTCCTTTGGAACACCCGCCTTTAAAGTGAAGCGTCAGAGAGCTCAGCAGCACTTCATCATCCTCCGGGTGAAAGGCAGCGTGACTTTGGGCTTCTGGAGACAGTATCTGCAGGGGCTTCGAGGTGTGTTTCTTAACCAGGTGACCCCAGGAGGCGGCACGCTTGAGAGCGGGCTGAGAGGCCGTGGACAGCTGGGGGGGGGGGGGGGCAATCACCGCCGCAGAGAATGGCGAGGACGAGGACATTGTGGGGGGGGGGGACGTTGTAGTGGAAGACGGCGTATGTCTCACCTGCGGCGTCCCCCCCGAGGTCAGCGGCGCCCAGCAGAGGGCCCGGTCCCCCCCCCCACCCCCGCTGGCTTCCGGGCCTCTGTGGCTATTTTTAGTGTTTCTAGGCGGACGGATGCGGGGGGGAAGGCTCCTCTCCCCACCCCCCCCCACCCCTCCCCCCCTCCACTGCATGTTCATTGTCCCAAACATCTGGGACATTTGTGATGCTCCACTTTGATGAATCCATTCGCTCGTCCCCCCCCCCCGTGTGGACCATCATTCGAAAGGCCAAGTGACAAATTAGGGGGGCGGCAGACAGGGTGTGGTACATGGCAACAACGCGCGTGTGTGTGTGTGTGCGCGTGTGTGTGTCTTTGTGTGTCTGTGTGTGTCTGTGTGTGTGTGTGTGTGTGTGTGTGTCTGTGTGTGTCTGTGTGTGTGTGTGTGTCTGTGTGTGTGTGTCTGTGTGTGTGTGGTGGAGAAGGGCCTGCAGCGATCCAGGGCACATTACGTCCTCGAGCTTGATGTGCAATCAGCTGCAACACATTCCGCTCGTCCCCTTCGCTCCTCGCCACTCTTCCCCCCCGCAGAAAGGCGTCTGATTGGCTGGCAGGTGTCCACTCAATTAGCGTTACGCAGTTCCTGTCGACTGTTAAACCACCGCTGGGAGTCAGTGGGGATCGTCTATTACGCCGCAGTAGTGTCTGCAGTTTGGCTCCCAACAAACGCACTTCTGAAGGAGAGGACTTTTTATTGTGTGGCGCACTGTTCTCTTTGTTCCAATCTGATTTGCTTGATTTAAATTCTGCTTTTTTATTGTTTGTACTCATCTATCCACATAAACGCCTTTATGTTTTTTTGTGTATTTCTCTGTGAAGCACTTTGGTGCAATCATTAAATTTCCATGTGGATTAAATAGATTTATAGATTATCTATTGATACATTCACTGCATCCACGTTCATGGATGCAGTGAATGCGGTGGACCTAGCTGAGCACAACAATGGAAAAAGAATTAAAAATGAGAGTTAGAACAACGGATACGAGACGAGGCCTCGTGGTTTTTGTATATCGGATATTTGAATCATTCACAGAAACTCTTTTAACCCCCTCTGTAGCACGATCCATCACTGCTTATTCAGTGTTATCACATGTCGCTTGATCCTTGCGATCAGCTGTAACAGCGTGATTGACAGCCACCAAGTGAACATGTTTCATGGGGCGTGCAGTGTGAGGTGAGAAGAGGCCTTAATGGGGGCTTCCAGATTTAGACTCTGGGGTTTGTTGTTGTGGGACGATCACTGTCACATCGCCGTAGCGTTTGAAAAGTCCCGAGCTCGATAATTACACATAAAAGCGTCGCCGAAGGAGCATCTATTGTTGACTATTTTTAATTTACGGCCCCCCGAGCCCGGTTCCACTGAAGCACGTCTGCATAGATGCTGGTAATGAGTTTTTTTTTGTGTGTGTGTTATCATAATGCGAGCAGAGAGGATTTGATGCTCATATTCTTCACAATAGGATATTAATGTGGTAGAAATTGCGGCATCAACATATTGCACTTATTTACTAAGTTTGTAGTGGATCAGCATTGTTTCAGACATTTGAAAGAAGTCAGTAATCACAACGTAATTGTTTTAGATGTTGAAATGCACCGGTCCCCCCCCCCCCCCCCCGAGAAGAAAAACAGGTGAATTTCTCAACGACTCGTCACAGAGCCACATGTACCAATTTGGTGGCAATTTTCTACTGAGAAGCTGTAATCTGCGATTAGCACTGTGAGTTGTTTCTGGGTCCGGGGCTTTTTTTTGGTTTAATGTTCACTACTCGACGAGCTAAAAGTGAAAAAAGCGACCGAACCAGTAGAAGAAAAACAAACAAAAACAAAAATCATGTTCTTTTGGGCCGTCGTACGTTTCAATTGGAAAGATGAAGAACTTGAACTGACCTGACCTGAGCCTCCCACTCGGTGCTGACCGCCGCTGCAGGAGGGTCACGCAGTGCTAGAATAAGAAAGGTCGGCTCCGGTCTCCGTCTTTCGGGCTCCTCGTCGATGGAACGGGACGGGAAGGAAGGAGTCATGTGACCCAGCAACGCGCGGACGCCACGGCAGCTCCAGCACTCGCTCATCAGCCACCTGCGGAGCCACCAGAGGTCCGGCTTACTACCAGACTGAAACCCCCCCGCCCGCCCCAACACATTACTTTTCTGTTCCTCAAATTGTGGCAAAAAGTAAATGGTTCAGTTGATAGAAAAAGGGATATTTAGGTTTCTAATTCTGCAGGAGGTTAAATTCCACTGGCAAGCTACGTACTTCTAACAAGAGAAGCTTGAACTTTATACCTTCAGGGTCTGAGGCACTGAGCTCGTGTCGCGCGTACCTGCGGGGGGGGGGGGGGGGGGGAAACAATCGTCACCTCTGATTGGCTGGCAGCTGACTCGCCGCGTCTTTGTTATATCTTGACTGCACCTGTTCGGAAGCTACATTGAAATCAAGAGGGACAAAGTGGGAGGAGACTGGTCGGGAAGCTGTTTGATTACCAGTGTGCGTCACTCTCAAAGAAATGAAGCCTCTGTCGGTTTGTTTTATAAATTCCGGCTGCGGAGCGCCGTGAAATCGCTTTGATTAAAGACAGACCTCGCTGCTGTATTACTGCTCTCAGTGGTGGGTTTTAAATATGGGAAGTTGCTCCGGAGATCGCAACCAATGACGATGAGTCGCCCCCCCCGAACCTCTCTCTCTCTCTCTCTCCGTTGCCATGGCTGCGGTCTGAACCTTTTTTAAAAAGGTTGAGAAAACATGAGCAGAGAATTACGTTCCTGGTGGATCCAGCGTTGGCAGAAAGTACGAGAGGTACCCGAAGAACGGGGGGCTCACTCCTCTGTTCTGGCTTTACCTGTGACGATTAATGCAAAGAATCATACGTGCATGAACTCAGCAGTTATAAGGGCTGCGGGCCTCCTGCCTCAGTAAAAGAGCCTTCTCCTCTTCACCGACTGTTCTCTTTTGAGTTTGGGGAGAAAGGCTTTGTTGGTTTTTTTTAAAACGCTGTCACAACTCCTTCCTCCTCATTTTGAGACCTCTGGCTGTGGTCTGACTGTGGTCAGAGGTCTCAAAATGAGTCCTTGTTTACTTGGGTCGGAGCTTCTCTCTCTCAGCCCTTTGGTTCGGTTTGTTGCCCTGTGAAGTCCTCCCGAGTCGCATGCCGAGTGGCACCCGCTCCCTTTGTCGGTAGCCCGAGGCCGTGTTCCTCTGCCCGCTGGTCTTTTCCTTCTGAACCCCCCCCCCCCCCTCCGTGAAAAGAAACTCTCGTGTGTGCCGTGGTGTTTTGCTTTGTGCCGCTGGCCTCCGACGGAGTTTTACCCTCGACTTTTTAAAGTGGCTCGTTTGAAACAGCAGCTCATGTTCCAACGCCTTCTCCAGCCAACGTCAACTTTAGCTTCAGCAGCATATCTGCATATCTGCACCCCCCTCACAAGCAGCCGTGCATTCAGCTGATATCACAGTTCATGAAGACCACCTGCTGCTCTGCAGCCCAGGGTCTTTATTTATTTCTGATCTTGAATAGGTTTTTGTAATCCACTGGAGGATTGCTCTCCCGCATTAGCGCGGTAGCTTAGCGCCGCTTCGCTACATGAGCACACGCAGCGGCTGAGGTGAGGATGTAAGTCCACCCCCCCCGACCTCATTCATTCTCACAAGTCTTCCATTGTAACTTTTTTTTGTAGTTTTTAAGGGGATTTACTGAGAGCAGCACGGTGAAGCCGCCCCCCCCCTGAATACGACTCTCTTGGGTTGCAAGAGCCCATTACATCCTCCGTCGGGTCTTTTGCCCTAATCTTCTTCTTCTGCTGCTGTTATTATTGTTGCACGGTCCGGCGGCGGTCGTTAGAAGGAGTCTCCCACACATTCACGAACCCCGGATCAGAGTCGTGTAAACCACAAGATTTTTTTTGTTGCTGTGGGGCAAAAATAACGGCTCCGATGTTTGGGGAAAATGAGCCGAGTTCATCACTTAAGTTGTTAATCGACCTCCTACCAAAAAGGAAATGCTGAGCGCTGCTTTCTACTCACACTGATAGAGTAGCAAATAGTGCAACATCAGTTTTTCCTCGATACATTTTAAAATCCATACCGCACATGAGAGAGAGAGGGGGGTGGGGGGGGGGGGCGCATTGGCCTCCACGGCAGCATCACCAGACGGGAGTTTGAGGCCTAAGTGCAACGTGGCCGAGTTCCAGTCTGAGCTCGAGTGCCGATCAGAGTTAAGAAGGAAGAAAACCGACCCGATGGAGCAGAATCTGGAAAGTAGTACAAGTTACACGTGCTTTGTCTCAGGCGCTTCAGTGCAGCATTCGTGGCTTTGGGCACTTTAAAGGGTTTTTTCTTTCTAATAGTCTTTTTAGAGCGCTAATTCAACTCTAATTGAAGAAGCTGGAGAGGGACCCCTTTTGTCCTTCTGTGTGCTGCAACATCACCTCTACAGGTATGTTGGTTCTTTCTCATTCTAATAATGACAAATATTCACATTAGTAGCGTCTGCTGACTGGGTCACTTTGTAACCTGTTCTTTAAGCACTTGTGATTTGTGAAATAACTCTGTGGTTAACGCTTCTAATGTTATTTTCTTTTTGTAGGAACATTTGTAGGTAGGGATTTATTTCGTTACTAAGTGAGCGCATCTCACCCTGCTGCGATCACGGTCACAGAAGCTGCTGTTTGACTTTTAGTGGAGGATAAAAAAAAACACAGTAAATGAACCTGACAAATCAGCAGTCCATACTTTAGGGATGATGTGATGAGCGGACAGAGAGGGGGCCGTGAGGTTTTAGGAAGAAGGTGTTTTGTGCCACTTCTGCACTTCTGAGAGCAAAAACTTTCCAGGGACACGAGGCGGGGATGATGGGGATGATGAGATGGGACCTTGGGGTGTTCTATGGAGGGTTATTTAAGGGAAGGCACTTGAAAGCAATGAGAGCTCTTCCCGACTTTGCTGGTAAGGGGGATGATGTTTTTAGGGCTGGCTGTAAAATCACCCGAGGACAGAAAAGAAAAGTATTGTGCAGACGGGAATGAGGAAGTGAGGAGAAGTAGGGAGGACAACAACTGGGTTGGGTCATTTTTTGCAGCGATCCATCAGTAGACGTATAGATCTAAATGATGTCATCAGGAGGCTGTCGTGGTGCATGCATAGAAGTGGAGAGTGACATTGCATGTGGGGACAATAGTTGTGAATTCTGACAATAAATATACGTTCCCTTTTTTAGCAGGGGTATGAGTGGAATATCGCCTAAAAAGTGCAGTGAAATAACATGTTAGAGACACGTGATGAAGAATCAGGGAAAGAAAAGAAGTTCCATGTAGGGAAAAAAAAAAGTCGTAAAAAACTAAAATCCTGCTCGGGGCAGAACACACAAGACCCTGCAGAGGGATAGTGGTGAGTCATGAAAAGAGGAAACTGGTGTTTGGTGAATTATATCATTTCACATCCTTTGTAGTAAACTAAGTAGAACTAAGAAATATAAGAAAAATACCCAGTGTTTAAAACATGTGCGTCACGTGAGGATGAGAAGCCCGTTAACTTTACGAATGACACATCCACCATGTGCTCATTCAGCTTTTTTGGATCGCATTTTGGATCAACACAGTGATGTCAGTCCAGTGTGAGGCTGAAAACGATGGTTATAATAAACATTCTTTATTGCATTAGAAATTACATTTCTGCTTTAAAACAGAATGTAATTATTACAGCAGATGGGTAATAAATGGTTGGTCCTTTGCATCTACAATTCTATTCAAACATTAAGGGTTGCAAAAATCTGCAATTTCCCCAATGTCCGTAAAGGCCCATAAACCCGTTTTGTTTTCCCATCTGTCCGACGCGACTTTCGTCAGACTTTGCTAAGAAATAGCTGGACGCCTCCATTACTCAAATCCTAAATAATACGGCTGCTTAAAGGCTTTGTCACTCGAACTCTAACATTTTGTCTTGTGCAGAAAAGGGGGGAACCGGTCGGTCGACCGAGGCTCCCGGTGCTCTTCCTTCCTGTGCCGTCTTTTCCAGTAAAGACCGTTTTTAAATGGAAGAAAACAGAAAGGCATGAAGTCCTCGACCCCTTTGGTCCCTTCGGGGGCCCCCGATCCGACGTGTGCTCTTGGTCCAAACTGTTTGCCAAATTCTTGCTCCGGGGGCTTCGTAACTCTCTTCCCGGGGAAGCAGCTGGTTTAGGTGCTTTGTAATTGGCGCCGTCGCCCCCCCCACAATGGATCCGGTAATGAATGCACCCAGCTGTGCACATTATCCCTCCATCCAGGAAACAATCAACAATCAGATACTCGGGGCTGGATTATAATTATTTCATTTTTCGGAGGGTGGGATTGAATTCACGCTTGTGTTCATCACTTTGCAATCACGCGCCCCGACAGGTGTCCCTGAATTACAAGCCGCGTAATCACCGGTGTGCATCAACTCGCCGCAGCCTCAAAACCTCCCAGTTTAAGTGAGTGCATTTTGGGGATTTCACGTTTCGCATTTGATTGAGTGAGAGACGCGTTGCAGCCTCAGTTTGGTGCCTTCCGTGACCAAAGGTGGAGCTTTTCCACTGAAGCGGCTGCTCTCCTTTTTGATTAATTATCCGCCGCTGCACACACACACACACACATACACACACATACACACACACACACACACACACACACACACACACACACACACACACACACACACACACACACACACACACACACACACACACACACACACACTGCAGTGTGTGTGTGTGTGTGTGTGTGTGTGCAGCGTGACCTCGGCCCGCCCTCCAACGTGATTAATCGTCTCGTTGTAATTGATGCACTGAGAATAACTTTGGTATTTAGCTGTGGGCTTGTTCGTGTTCTCCCCCCCCCCCCGGGCAGAAAGTGTTCGTCGCGCCCCCCCCCCCCCCCCCTCTGGAAGCCCGACATGTTTCCTTTAACTCTTGGCTTGCGGCATTCGTCCGCAACGCAGCAGGTACCACACAGTCAACACCGTCTTCTGGGTGTTTTGATGCTTTGCAGTGGGGAGGGTCTGAGGGTCTGGGGGTCTGAGGGTCTGAGGGTCTGAGGGTCTGGGGGTCTGAGGGTCGTCTTTATGTGCAGAGCTGAGTCCTTGAAGTCACTTCAACCTGCATCCAGCTCCTTCACAGCTCCACACGTCCCCACACTCCCCGAGGAGCTGCTAATTCACTGACATGTGCTGTGAAAACGCTTCATCAATAGGATGATGCCCCCCACCCCCCCCCCCCACACACACACACACACCTCCTCCCTCCTTAGAAGTGTGGGGGGGTTACATTTAGGTGAATTTCACTACTTAAGATATAAGCTGTGACCTTTACTCTCATCTTCTCGTCACGGGACGAGGATCTGCATCGGGGGGGGGGAGATGTGACGACGAAAGGTCATGTTTGTTAACTCGCACGTTATGCAGAAATGTCACATTGTCTTTATCTGTTCGTAGATTAAAAGCCGAGCCCGAAAAACAGGAAGAACATACATTCATGGGGCCCAGCGGGGCGTCTCTATCGAGACAAGTTTTAACATTCCAGTGCAACTGTAAAAGAGAAGTGATCAAGGCTGCAGGCTGCCATTTCGATGTCTTCGGCACACACAGAATATGTAGACAGGCATGAGTGAATTTGGCCTTTCCCCCCCCCCCGCACCCCCCCACCCCCCCGGCTGAGTCTCCGACAGTAACAAGGAGAACGGATGGTCGAGAAAAGGGCGAGTCACTCAAGCTTTTCTTCGAGCTCCGTACAGTTCAAAGCAGAATATCCTCCTGATCGTTTGTCACAGCGGTGCCGAGCAGGAAGCAGAGTCCCGTCTGCGTTGTTTTGTGAGGAATTGGCCACGTTGTCCATCAATCGCCATCTTTTGTGGTCTGTTCTCCAGGCGCGGGTGTTAACAGGTGTAATTGTCGGGTGAGAACAACTCGTCATTAGAGCAGCGAGCTGGAATTGTGTGGTTTCAAATGAGCAGTTTCCTGCTGATGAAGTCAACGCCACACAACTCACTGCGCGTTCCAATATGCAGTATGCAAAACATGACTTTGGATTCTGAGCCACAATCCTTGAGCAAGATGGCCAAAGGTCAAAGTTCAAAGTGCATGCAACAGTATTTATCGACTTTTCAACAGCAGCTGCAGCAAAAGTTTGCAAACACGGTTTCTGCTTCTTTTTCAACTCCAAGTCCAACTGAATATCAAATTATTTTGTTCATTTTCTGTTAAGAAAATGTGTTTAGCAAAAAGTACTCGACGTCCTTTTTCGCTGATGATGTGCAAATTAAACTGTGTGATGGTCCTCTGAAACGGTTTGAATCATTAACAGTGTTTTTGTGTCTTTGTGGAGCAATAAGTGTTGGCAGAACACTAGAATAAAGTTTAGTTTCAGTCAAGCTAGACTTTACCAAATGATGTTTGCTGGGGGGGCGGGGGGGGGGGGGACAAAGAGGGGGAGACCACAATGATAATAGCCACGGAAAATATCCAAATCCTCAATTCAACAGGGAGCGCGATGCTTAAATGGCGTTATTAATGAAGTCAGCTCTCCATTCACGCTACATGTGTATCCGGCGCCGCGCCCGTTGCCAGCTGGCCTCGTTTCCACCGGCTGCACCGCGGGCGCCGAAGGGCTTCACATCTTGTTGAAAACAAATGAAGGAGATTATTACGCCTTTTTATTTTTTTTTCTTGTATTTTAAGCCTCACTATGGCAGAAAAAACAACAACCACCTCGTTTTTTTTTGTTCTTTTTCAGAAGCTTCGACCTGTCTGTTTCCCAATGCAGCTTGCTAATAACAACCGGAGATGCGCATCATTAATTCACGCGCAGGGGGAGGGAGGGAGGGGGGGTGGGGGGGTGGTGGGGGGGTGCCGAGATGCTCCGACGCCTCAGCGGAGGATAATTAAACAGATAGAGCTGTTTCTGCGCGGTAAAGTGGGGCCTCGTGGTTGAAAAGCCACACGTACGCCGTAGAGCCGTGGCCTCGGGGGCCCGGTGGGGGTGGTGTGGGGTCAGGCTCGGACCCCCCCTCCCCTGTCTGGTTGTTTTGACGCCCGCCCTCCTCGAGGGAAGCTCATCGAGCCTTCTGGTTTTACATTGCAAGCGCGAGCAGCGGAGTAAATAAACAAGCGGCGTTTCTTACGGCGCCGCGCTGGAGCGTCTCTGCTCCTAAAGACGCAGTGAACGCATGAGGGATGGTCATGTGGTTCCACACTGGAAGCTCAAGTTGGATTTCAAAGTATATTTCTCTGGCAAACAAAAAAAAAACATCAATGGCTACGTTGCATCCAGAATTGATGCTTCTCCAGCGGAGTGTTGGGGTTCTCGCAGCACACACAGATGAGGCTGCGATTGTCTGCAAACAACAGGTCTGAGCGTCTTTAGAGATGACTGCAGTCTGAACAATGTGGGTTCTTCTCTTCAAAGTATAAAAGCCTCTAAAACCGAACAGCCTTGATGAATAAAAACAACGCAAGTGTCTCGTGTCATAGGATGATGCCTCCTGCATCCATACACTTTGTTTTTAAACAGTAAGGTACGTGCTGCTTTAGTCAAGCTAGACTTTATGTGAGTTTCATTAGCAAAAGTTACATTTATCTTCATTTGAAATATCCAAATATGGGAATCAAAAACCAAATACTTGGTGGAACATTCATAAATGTTGCAATTTAAAATATGGGCTTAATCAAAATCCAGCACAATGTTTTCACCCCTTTGGACAAAATCACATCTTAAAGGTTTGAAGGCCGGGTTGATCTGGGATGACGTTAAAACAATTCATTTACTTCATTGTGGAATTTTGACTTTGAAAAACTCTGTTTTGTGAGCTTTTATTTGTCACGTCGCGATCAGTTTGCGTTCAGATGAGCTCGCTCTTCCTTTCTTTGATGGGGAAAGGAGACTCTTTTGTCTCAATACAGAACCAGCGTAGGAGCGGGGGGGGGGGTGTCAGTGATGAATCGCAGCAATTCTTCCTGTTCACCTGACTTAGATGGGATATCTTCTCTTTTACTGTGGAACACAAAGAAGGAATCCAGCTTTGGTTTTGACTGCGTGCGAGAAATTCGACTAAAAACTGTAAGATGCTCGTGATGCTCGTGATGCTCGTGATGCTTGTGATGCACGTGATGCTCGTGATGCATGTGATGCTTGTGATGCTCGTGATGCATGTGATGCTTGTGATGCTCGTGATGCATGTGATGCTCGTGATGCTCGTGATGCATGTGATGCTCGTGATGCTCGTGATGCTCGTGATGCACGTGATGCACGTGATGCACGTGATGCTCGTGATGCTCGTGATGCACGTAATGCATGTGATGCTCGTGATGCTCGTGATGCACGTAATGCATGTGATGCTCGTGATGCTCGTGATGCACGTGATGCACGTGATGGACGTGCAGATATCTTAATTTACAAATATTACTGAGTATATGTTCCACGTATCAAAAACACGAATATTTATTTTTAACATAATTGTATGTGCACTCAAAGATTACGTTACATTTGTTCCCCGTAGTGGCTTTTTGGATCTCTTAATCCAATTAACCTGTAAGCATCAGCTGTCACGCCACAAAGGATGTTTTGAGAGGACGGGGAGCGCTCCGTGAGTCGGTGGAGTCCTTGGAACTTGATGTCGTTCCTCCCTTTTGTCCGTGGGCTTCAGACGGAACAGAGGCGTGGATTACTGAGAGCTGATGAGCTGCATTCGAAGCGCCTCCCGAGGGGCTCCGGGGGGGTCCGGGGGGGTCCGTGTGACGGCGCAGGGAGACGCAGTCGTTTTCCCGACTTGTGACCATCGAAAGTGCTGCGTGTGAACCCCCCCCCCCCCCTCCGAGATCTTCAGCTGCACATTCCTTCTAACAGTATATTACCGTGAATTGAGAGGGGACCGCTGTTAGCTGGCAGGCCTCTCTGGGGGGCGTCCATATTGCTCTGGCGTCGGGCGGCAAGTCGTCTGGATGAGCGGCTCTCGGCGGCCAATCAGATTGGGCCGTTCCAAGCGGGCCCCGTTTCAAACGGGTTAATTAGAAGATAGCGAGCAATTGCTCGGCGGGAAAAAAAGCGTGTCTTTTTGTCTCGGTGGCCTTTCCATCAGAGCAGCGTCTCGCGTCTCATCCTGTCCTGGGACTTCTTCCGTGGTGCAGCTGGTGTAGAAGTGGGGCGGGGGGGGGGGGAGGGGGGCTCGGCATTGAGAAGCCCGATTAGGTGGCATTAAATGGGCTTTTGATTTAAGTCCGGGCTTATTAGACGTCAAACACAAAAGGGGCCGGGTGGATTTTAGAGACGAGTGGAGTTAACCCGCCACCCAGGCCCCCCCTTCGGACATAAATACCCCGTCAACCTGCACCTCGGGTCAGAGAGAAAACACAAAGCGCCGAGTTCCACTAACAGGGAATCCGCCGCTGATCCCAGAATGAAACGGGATTTTCCGTCGCTGTGAAGCGCTTGTTGAGCTGAAGTTCATCAGGCAGCTCGTAGCTTGTAGCTCGTAGCCGTTAGCACGCGCTACGCCGTCGAAGCCCCATCCAATCACAGCCGTGCCATGCGTGTTTAAGGAGTTGCGTGAAAATGCCATTGACAGCAAATATAGAGAATGAAAGAGAGAGAGAGAGAGAGAGAGAGAGAGAGCTTGATGACATTGGTGGTGTGTGTGTGTGTGTGTGTGTGTGTGTGTGTGTGTGTGTGCGTGTGCGTGTGTGACAAAGCCATCTGTTTCAACAGAACAAGTGACGGACACATTCACCTTATGGAGGGCCCCACATTCAGAATGCATCTCCCCACTGAAGTGTTAACGCCGTCTGAATGTCCTCAAACGGGAGTCATCGGGGAGAATTAGCCGTGGCGTCTGTGCAGTAAAAACGAAAATGAATTTACATCTAATGGGGAAGTAATGATTTAAACGGAGAGCTTAATGACCTGCTGCTGCGGCCAGGATGTTCATTGGAGGAGGTCTCGGGTTCAACGTGTGCGATCCATAGAAACCGGCGAGCGCTGTGTTTTTCTGCTCACTGTTTTTTTTAAATCATTCATTTATTTGGGATTTTCTTTTCCCGGTTTTGAATCATGCATTAAATTATTTGCCTGATTTTAGAGACCTATCGTTCTTGTAGTAACCTCATCTACCTATTCGGACCATTCTCTGCCACGGCGGCGTTTTGTAAGGGTAAAATATGTAATAACGTAAAAGAGTGCTTACGGTTTGTATTGAAGTAATGTGAGAAAAGGAGGGCAGTCAAACAGTCTGTCACATAAATGCTCCAACAAAGGAACTTAGCCTTGGTTTCATATCTCAACCTGGTTTGCAGCATTTCATAGCTGCACCGAGGACGTCCTTCACGTGTGTGTATAAAAGCTCAGTGTTTTGACCCTAACACGTGTTTGTGTATTTGACCTCCTGCTTGCAAGCAATAAAATGGACTTTTGCAACTTTGATCATTCATCAAGACTCCGTTTCATTGGATGAACCCAGAAACAAATCAATCTCTTCTCCCGGACTTTTATTGAAATATCCCGTATAACGATAAACCTTTTATTCCATTTACTTGCAAATAATAAAATGTATTCTTGCTAAAGCCGGAGTTGCAGGAGCAACGGTCCATGCAGCCAGAAACCAAAGTGGGATTATCCTCATCCGTCCTCTGTGATGGGAGAAGCCTCCGGATGACCAGAAACCTGGAAAGTATTAGAATGAAATGTGCAGCAGATGGACAGTTTTCAGCTTTCTTTACGCTCCGTGTGAATAATTCATTAATAAAAAAAAAAAACTGGGACGTTGAGGTTGAAGTTTGGCGATTAGATTTGAAGGCGGAGGCCGAGATGTTTGAGGTGAGCTGCGGATGAAGTCATTAGCCTCCGTTTTGGGATTCTGTCACTTCTTCCTCCTCCTCCTCCTCCCCCCCCCCCCCCCCCCCCGACGGTCCGTTCATGCGTGAACTCCGGCGGACGAGAAGCGTCTGTGGCAGTTTCAAAGCGCTGCCTCTCTGGTGGAGGAGTTAATTCCTATTAACAATCAGCTGCCGGGCCTAAAAGGCAGCGGCTCGCTTTCATTTGGGGGGAAATTTAATGAAAGATGAGGTGATACCGGCGAGCCAGGGATCCGTTTCCGAGCTACGTTGGGCACTGTAATGTTTCCGCCTGACTCCATTTTTTTTTTGAAAGTGGATTCTCGTGTTTTCATTTGAAGCCTCGGAGGAGTTTGGTCCATCGTGACTCTCTCCGGCTGCTCAAACCCGTTCAAAGCTCATCGCGTGAGTTCTAACGTACGCTGTCATCCCAGCGCCAAAAAAACAAGGCTTTTCCTTCATGTCTCTTTTTCTCGGCTCCTGTCCTGTGTTGGGCTTTTAATGCACTTTCTCTTATTTATTGATACTGAAAGCCACAAGAAACAAAGCGGCCGCGGGGCGCCGGACTTCTTACTTTGTCTGATCTTCATTGGACTTTTGGATTTGATTCTCACGCTCCCTTGACGCGGGACATGTGACACGTGACACGTGATTACGCAACTTGTGTTCTTGAAGAGGCGAGGAGAACAAACGGAGAGGCAGATGCTATGATCACGGCAGACAGGAGTCATTCTACAGAAGGACATACAACAAAGATGTCCATACTCACTGGATATTGATCCAAATAGAGTGAAAACATCCGTCACCGGTGAGAAAATGAATGATCTGTATTATTCATACATTACAAGAAGGAGAAGTGATGCGTTTCTGACTCTTTCGGTTTTTGACAAGGCGGGGCTTAAGTTCTTTTCATTGTTTTTTCCGAGGAAACTGCACGTAATTGAAGATCTTGCATATTTAAGATGTGTTCTATTATTGAACAAAAGAATAGCGACATCCAATGTAGCCTAAAACTTTCTGAACTCTTTTCCATGTTTTATGGTTGTGATATTTTGTTAGTCTTGTTCCACTGCTGTTCTGTGTGCTTATCCTGAGGGCAAAATATCACTTTTCCACACATTAGTAATTCATAAACTACAGTCTGTTCCGTCTTTTTGCCATTTAAACATGGATAGCACAAGAGCACAAACTGCAATATGATGTTGCTCCTGCATGATTAATATCCTCCACGTTACCAGAGCTGGGGAGTCACTTCCTGTTAGTGTCCTCCGCGGCGTCACTTTAGCACCAGCTCGGGTCCCTCCGTGGATCTACATCAGTCGGACTTGTGATCGACAACAAGCCTCCACATCCATCCTCGTCACTAAATGAGAACGGGTTTCTCAATTGACTTCTCTGGCGTTTCATCACATGACCTCTGCAGTGGTACAGAAACCCACATCATATCAAATTACCTTTTTTTTCTATTGCTGGATTTGGTTGTGGAGACAGATGTCGGGGGGATTTAATTCATCTACGAAGGAGCAGACCTTTGCAAATAGAGAAATCGCTTCGACAGCCCGTTTAGTGTTTTCTGCTCTCGTCTTCACTGTCCTCCTCCACGCGGAGACACTTAATCCTCCGTGACTCCGAAAACCACATCCGGGGGGGGGATCGTTTTCGGTCTCCGACCGGCGGGAAAAAAAGTCCATTAAAAGGTAAAAGCGGAGGCCGTGGAGGCCGTCTCCCGCCTCGGCGAGCGTCCCGGGTCAGCGTCAGGCGTCAGATATTTAATTAAGGCGCGGCGATGAGCCCCGCGTGCACGGGGGGGGGGGGGGGGGGGGGCGGAGAGAGGACCACCGCCCACCGACCGGTGATACTGCCTGACCGCTTGATAATACTCATTTACATTAGGAATGTATTGGGTGTTGCAGCTCAGAAGGTTTCCTTTTTTTTTCTTTTTCGACCTGGATCTGAAGGCCACGTCGGCCCAATTCACAGCAGGCCTCGTCTTCTGCAACACCGAGGAAGATCTCGCAATAGAAGAGAAATGTTTATTCAGTGGACTCGCAGCAGGACAACCTGCATATTTAATGTTTGTTTTCCAGGGTGCAGCAACTTTATTCATGACATCCGCTCTGAAGAAATAGCTGTTGAGCCCCTTTTTCCACAAATCCAAAGGTCGTAGCTGTTTCATCACATGGCGTCTGCAAAATGGTGCAGGTGTCCCTTCAGGACGACCACGTGTCCACTGGAGGGTCTGCAGAAAAACACATCATGTCAAACTGTCTTTGGGGAAATTCCACGATTGAGTTGTGACTGTTGGAGACGGATGATGTCATTTATGATACATGAAATCTTTGTAAATTGAGGAACTACTTTGATGTGCCTCTACATTTAGGAGAAACTGGACAGGAGTTTCTACTCTTCACTGAACCTTTCACTAGCTTTTACTCACATGTTTAAGGAGACCTTTGGGGAATAAGAATTGTTACATTGTTGAAAAATGTGGCCAAATCTATAAATCAAACATATACAGATGTCAAATTTGCATCAATAAGAACAAATTAATGCATTTGTGTCTATTTTTCGGTAAAAGAAAAAGAATGAACACTGGCTTTTTTTATATTCAGCCTACAATTATCAGAGCAATGTTCTTGTCGTGAATGGTTCTCTCTAATTAGGTTTTTGGACAAACGTTCTGATGTGTATTAGCGCCATTGCCGTCCGTCGGTCCGTTTTCCTCCCACACGTCGTTACACCGAACTCAGCGCTAACAACGGCACAATCCGAGGCAGATACGCTCAATTGACCCCCAAACTAATTACACAGAACACCTGGGAGAGCGGTTTCCCCGCTCCGTGCCGCCGCCGCTGTGCTGCATTACCGCTGCGCTACCAGCCAATGAGAGTCCGGCATCACCAGCTCGGGGAACGTCTGCAACACACGAAACAGAAACGAGGCGCCGATGACGAGGAAGGAGCTTCTGGTCTGAGGAGTGACTTGAGCCGGAATCCTTTCAAAAAAGGTCCATCAGGGACAAAAGGACAACTGGTTGTGTAGATATCGATGAGATAATGACCTGCTTCTCGCGTGATTTGTTAGTCTGCTTCCATGCAGCAGGATGTTCGTTGAGTCACTTATGGCCCATTGTGTGTAAAATAGACCACTATGCTTTTTTTAGTCAAATCAAGATGTCATGACTTTAAATCTGATATCGTCGACGTGAATACGTGGATTATGCACCTCAAAGAGGTAACTTCTCCCAAGAAGAGGAGCAAATCATCTCTGTTGAGTCGGCAGACAAAACACTAGATGAGAAAAGCTGAGTCAAACTGCATTTATTCCACTAGATTTTTCCATTTTGAATGGTCCCATTTCCCTTTACATGAATAAAACCGTCATAAATCGGTGAATTAAAGCTGGGGGATGAGATCAGAATCAGGCATTGTGCTTCTTTAGTCAAACCTTTTCTTCAGAATCCGGCTTCCGGACCGCTCTATTTCTAAAGCAATTTGGTCATGTTGCTAGGCAACAGGCGTCTGGTACCTCTGACAATATACACAAAGCAGACCTTTATGTTGTTTGCCGTGAGGCGTTGCTAGGATACAGGTGGCGGTCGGCGGGGAGCCTCCCGTAGGAGGCCGCGTATGAATCCTCCTCGTGGCCCTCAGCTCGTTACTCCACTGGACCCTCACCTGCTCGCTTTGTTCTTTAGTTTGGACGGAAAGACGAAGGAGGGCGGGGGGGGGGCCTCTGAAGAAGAACTCAGGGGTCATGACCCCCGGCAGGCCCGTGAGGAAGGTTAGCAGGGACAAGAACGAAGCACATTGACGCTTCTCCTCTCTGGCTCCCGTAAAGAGTTTGATTGACAAATGGTTCGTCCAATCACAAACATGTAAACGTTTTAAGGTACCTGCAGTTCTGCACATGACACTGACGAGTTATCAAACGAGGGTTGGGGGTGTTGGTTTAAGAAGTTCCATGTTTGTCCAAAGCAGCACTTTCCAACCCGTGAGGACACTTTGTTTCCCTTTTAATTTCCCTGTTCATTTCATCATTACACTGATACCAATTTAGTTACTTTGTGTTTTTTCCTCTCAGCAATCCTAAGACGATCCGACTGTAATTAGCCTTTTCTGGTTTTTGCTGAGAACACAAAACAAAAACCCCACATACATTTCCAAAGGACAGAGTCCTTTTTCCTGTTGATTTATTTTTTGGGGGGGGGACTCGCCTCTATCAGGAGTGTAGATGATTTAAGGGCACTTCAGCGAGTCAAAGCAATCAGTAGCAGCCAAATAACAGCTGTTGGTGCCCTACCCCCCCCCCCCCCCCCGTAGCTATTCATTTCACCATCAAATGAACAACTGTTACTATGGACACCAACCCCACGTAGCATGATGAATGTTTAGCAGCGGCTGCATTGTCCTTCACTGCCATCAAAGGATGGGAGCCAAAGCGAAAGCGCATGTGACGGAATCACTCGCAGCCCATTGGGCGGATGAAACATCAGCGTTCGACCGGGCAGAGCGAGACACTTGGCTGCTTTCACCCTCCCAGGGGATGGTGAGGAAAGACAACGGGTTTTTTTGCAGAACATCTGCGGAGGTGAAAATGGGCGCGATGCAGCGTCCGCAGAAGCCGGTTTTTTCGGGGTCAAAGGCGGCCGGACGATTCGTACCACAGGTGGAAGTCAGCTGGAATGCAGCTGTTGGCTCCACTGTCCTCCAACACACACACACACACACACACACACACACACACAGGCTCACCTCATCGGCAGGTGGATGGAAATTACGGTGCAATGATCGAAAGAGTATAGATTAATTTATTAGAAACAATTTGATTCATTTGACCAGGTTGGTCGGCCAGACCATGAAGGTGTTTGACGTCCCTCAGCTTTAACACCGTATTAATAGTGATAGCAAATAGGCCAGGATGCGTTTAAACGTTTTCACGATAAACGGCTGTAACTCCAGGACGCCGCTGTAAATCCGTGTGCTCGACGGCTCCTGAAGGTGACGGTTTATTTACGCAAAGGGAAGAGCGGGGAAGTCCTCCTTTGACTGGCGTGTGATTTAAAAGTCCCCCCCCCCCCCCCCAGTGCAATCGACGCGCAACATTTGTCAAAATAAAGAAATAAATAAGATTCCCCCACACGAGACGAGAGGGTAAAAGATTGGAGCAATTGTTTGACGGGTCTCCACCTCTGCTGACACAGGCCTGTGGAAAGATACCTCCTTATAAAACCATCCCGCCGTCAACTCCGCTGACTCAGCCTGAGAGAAGCTGGCTTCTGGGGGGGGGGGTTTGTATTCCTCAGATGTGGAAACGTCTCCCAGCGCTGACTGATTCACTTTGAGCTACTCGAGGCGAATCCCGTGGCAACGCAGGAGGCCTTTCGGGCCGGAAAGAGACGTCATTCATAGGTGAATTTTTCATTAGAGCGTCCCCTCGTGCTTATTAAATCAGGTCAGTTTGAGATAATGGATCTTTAAAATTCCACAAGCAGCTCCAGTAACACCCCCCCCCCTCCCACCCCCCTTTTGTCCCGCCGGACTCTGTTCCCTCTCGCAGTATTTATTACAGGATGATTCAACGGGGGCTTGGAGGTGGGGGGGGGAGTGAGAGAAAGAGAGCGTGTGAAAGAGATTTCCAATAGATAACGTGTCTGTAATATTAACTCAGAGCCCAAACCGACGCTGATGGATCCAACGATGCGCTGCAGGCCCCCCCCCCCCCCCCGAAAGAGCAACGTCAGGTACCTTACAGCGGAGTCGACTCTCCGCTCCGCAGAAGTGGCCCAATCTTCAGCTGTCGCGTTTGATGCCTGGCATTGATTAAGGGGGTTGAAGCCGTGCAGAGTGCCGCTTCCAGCTTTGTGTGCCGACCCGGCGCCGCCATTGCAGCGTTGAGCTGCGGATGAATGGAAATGAACAAGGAGGGAAGTTTCTCTCTCTCTCTCTCTCTCTCTCTCGTGGGGTCGCATCCCTCCCTCCCTCCAAGGAAGCAAAATCTGTTTTGTTGTTCAAATGAGCTGCTTTAGAAGCCCATCCTCCCCCCCCCTCCTCCCCCCACCCGCCCAGCTCCACCATCATTCATCTGCGCCGCCACTGATGGTTTTATCACATGCTTTTGGCATCTGCTCCCAACTTTGAGCTTATTTTTCAGTTCTTTTTTTTTTTTTTGGTACAGTTTGGAAGGACAGACGGGGCTGGTAGGGGGACACAGGGGGGGGCTGCTGTGTTGGGTTGATCACGACTCTCTGCAGACTCACTGTCATCTCTCTGAGCAACCGAGAGGTTTCGTTTCCTCTTTTTTCGTCCCCAGGAGTCTGAAGCCGGTGGACTGAGGGGAACGCTGAGGGTCCAACCAAAGGTCTGCGAGGAGACACTCGGCCCCTTCTCCTTCCAGAATATGCTCCGTGTTTGGTGTGTGAATGGTTTTTTTTTTGCACCTTAAACAAAGAGAACCCATAACAGTCATCCTGAACCAAGGTCACGAACTTCACTGCCCAAAGGCAGCGCCTTTCACAATAAGAGCCCTCTAAAATGAAACATTTGCACATTTCGTGTTGTTTCTTCACAAGGCAAAGGGTGCAAACGCGGAGGAGGACGACACACGAAGGCCGGTCCAACATTTCCACGAAACCATTTCAACAAACACTGCAACGACCATGAACGCAGCACCGCTGTCTTGAGTGCATTAATAAGTCCACATATTCATTGCACAAAACTGGCCTCTCCCCCCCCCCCCCCCCCCCCCGAACGAGCCGACGTTCCAAATCTGCAGAACGAGCGAGCAGGAGGACCTTGAGTAGCTCTTGTTCTGTCAGTTCCTCGCAGCCGACACGGACCAGAGGTCTTCAACGAGCTCTGAATCCTGGATTCCACACGCGCGGTTCCTACGGTGTTGCTCTTCGTGACGATTTAACACACTTTGCATTTTTTTAAGGCACGTCTCGGTGGAATGTTTGCCTTGATCTCTTGGCAGAGTGTTTGACGACAATAAATAAATGCAAAAGTTCCCTGATAAAGTTATTTATGTGTTTTGTGCGGTCCAGATTCGTTCCTCCGACTCCACACATCTTTGATTGTGCAGACACGTAAGTGGCTCGTGCTGTTTTTTCACGGCCTCCTCATGTATTTATCGCGTCGTCTCTCTTACCTCCTGCCCACACACCTGTAGCCCATCCGCCACGTAAAGGCCTCCGACGAAGCCTTCTTCTTTTATTCAGGACGTGCGGCGCTTTGATGTGTGATGTGTGATGAAAGTGGACCTCTCAAAGAACACACTTTGTTCATACAGTGGGATTTACAAAAGGAAAACACTTTTTTTTTTTTAGGAAGCTTTCTTTTGGTTTTCTTCCGTCATGTTTTTCCACTCGACAAAAGCGTCCGTTCATTTTTTGACCTTTTCAAAATTCAGAGGCAGGTTTGATGAGTTTAAATATTGAAATCTATACACCACGGAAAGTTTGTTGTTAGTTGTACTCCACAAAGACCTGGTCCTCATGCACTGACCATAAAAAAAGCACATAAAATGAATGGTAAACTTTATTGTTGTGCCTGTAGCCTTAATATTTACCTCAGAGGGGAAACGCCACCATAATTCTCTCCTCAAGAAGTAGAAAACAATAAAGTTCACGCCCCGCCCTGCGATGATTAAGTGAGTGATTCATTTGATTCAACGGCGGCGTTTGCAGTGCAGCCCCGAGTGCTTTAAAGGAGATGAATTATTTACACAACAATAAAACGAAAATGGCCACTACTCATAAGTAGAGGAGAGCAACTCTCAGAACAGTAGAACAGAACAAGCTGAGCATTTAAAGCCGGGCGGGGGGGGGGGGGAGACGTGGTGGGACTGAAAGCAGTCCGGCAGTAGATCAAACAGCAAAGACAGGAATACGATCACGAATAATCAATTCAATAAACTCAAAGAGAAACCAGAAGCGAGACGTGAACCTCAGAGGACGCGGCGCCATCGGAGTCAAACGGACGGGGGCCCCCGTTGGGTCGAACGTGGGTCGGCGGTGCAGCGAGGTGCATGAAGTCCGGCAGGTCCCATGCAATCTGCTCGCTGTGTATTTTTCCAGCTCTTAAAGTGTGACGTGAGGACGGGACGAAGAAAATCAATGGTTTCGCCCTGAAAGGACCATTTTGTGCAAGTTAAATTGCAAAGTTCCCTACTTTCTCTGGTTTAAAATAGAATCTCACGGGGTACATCAACATATATATATATATACATATATACGTATATATGTATATATACGCATTCATTCCTTATCACCGGATGAACACGGTGAATGTGGTAGACAGATTTCCTGTTTCTTATTCATTTTTCAGCGCGCTCTCGTAGGGAATTTGTAATTATTTGGATGATGCACCGCGTGGCTCCGTGGGGAGTCAGGGGGCCTGCAGATAACAGGGTTTTCCCCCAACTTGTCAACAAGATTTTCAGCCTCACGTCCCTTCTGGAGGTTCATACAATTCATCCAAGACGGACCAATTTAAATCGATGTAAGCAGAGCATGTTTGCTGGTACTGACATGGCCAAAATCCATCTTACAAATGAGTCCTTGTCAGGAATGCAGCAGCAAGCCGCAAGCCGCAGGGGCCCATGTGCTAAAGTCACAATAACGTGTCTCTTTCTTTATGCCGCCGGGCGGCACCGCTGTATTTGTTGCAAAACGAGGGTATTTTGAAGCAGGACCCAACGGCGGGATTGCTTTTAAACTCACAGCGTGGGTTGCTGCTGCCTGGTATCTGCATAGACACAGACGCAACGTCCAATGCAGCAATGGGAGTCCCCTGCGTAGCCAGGAGGAGCTTTACGTCCTGGGAATGATGTTTCTATTTGAATGTGTGCTTCCTTTCACCCCTCTACTCTTATTCTAGGAACACAGATTACAAGGTGCATAAAAATGAAGCTGACGACGTTAAAGAGCCAGGGTCTGTCCTGGCTTCCTCCCGTCAACCCGTAGATTTTGGAACAGAGGTTTCCATATTTAGAATATACACGAGTGATATTTTATCTTATTATACTCTAAATGAATCATGCTTTTTCAAAGTCTGGGACAAACATCCTGAACAGAAGCTCTGCACACTTATTGCGTCTTACTGGTGATGCACAACAGTCTGTGAAATCTTCAGATTCATGTTTGTATTTGTATTTTTTAAGGTTGTCCTCACATTGATCTCTGCAAACCAAATTTGATGCACTGGTTGCCATGGAAATAAAGAGCCGCGGATGTCGAGGGGGGGGGGGGGGGGGGGGGTGGTGCCCAATCCAGCAGGAACCGGCTCCGTCCTGACAGACCGGCCGGGTTAGCGAAGCACACGCATTTAGATTTAGATCAGAAAGCCGCGCTTCTGCTGCGGCGGCATGAAAAGACCACGCACAAGATGCTCCTCAGAGGCAAAGGAGCACGGCGATGAAGCTCAGAGCCCACAGCAGCTGACTGAACGTGAGCGCGATGGATTCCAAGGAACAAAAACCTCAAAGCTGCGTTCATCTTTTGTTTTGTTACAGACATAAAAATAAGTACTTTATTCCATCTCTTAACATGGGAAGTTGGCACAACTATTTCCAGTTCAAAGAGGAAGGGTTAAAGACAAGGCCTTTTATTCATATAGCACATTTATTATAATAAAATATGAACTTATCAAAGAGGAAAACCCCGCACAGAGTAATTACCTATAAGCTTGGGAGGATAGAGAATTAGAGGCTTCGGCATAGAACCTGATTACAAGGTTTAGGATGACTGAGGAGTTCAGGAGCTGCAGCTCTCACAAAGTTGGGAAATCTTCCCAACCGTTAATAAAAGCCATATTAAGGACATGTTTTTCAAAGTAAAAGTGGCAATTAGCAGCACTCCTTTTCAGTCTTATTTTGAGTATTTTTGCTGAAACTGGCCCACAGTCCCGAGGGGGAGCCACAAATAATTCATGAGTATTCATGAGCTATTAATGCGGTCGCTCTGAAGCTTTCCTCGTGCCATAAAAGTGTTACGAGCCTAATTTAGAGTAAATTGCCACCAGAATGTGCACCTTGTTAGGCTTATTATTGTGTTTGTATTGTAGTCCTGTTGAACCATTCCCAGGGTGCAGATTTATTGACCCGGGTACTACATGCACTATATTGACATTGGAAGTGATGAATGAGTCTGTGTGTTGCACGGCGTGAGTTGACTGGAGACATGTGGTTAAGGGTGCATCAGTATTTCTGTGTGTGTATTTATATATATATACATATTAGTGCTGTCAAATGTAAATATTTATTCGAATACATTTTGTGATTAATCACATTTATGTCATAGTTAACTTTGAATTTGCAATTAATCGCATTGAACCTGCTTTATGCAAATGTCTTATTTTACTGAAAAACAACAAAATTAAATTATAAAGTGCACATTTCATGTAAACAAGGACTCAGCCTGTAGTGCAGTTAAACCATGGCTCAATATTTTCTTTTTTTCAAGTTTGCTGTGAACAAAGCAGTCAGGCCTCTTATTTCAGAAACAATGAGCCGTAACAGTTAGGTTACTGTTTAACTGACAGCACTAATATATATATATAGTATTTTATAAGGTTAACTGAGTTCAATTCCTTCCCTTACTGAAAGAGTGGATCCGGTCTGTAGGCACAAGACAACTTGAGATTGCTTGAGGCCTTTTTGAGCCTGCAAAACCTGCAAAATGAGTGCATGAATATGATTAGTACTGCTTTATGTAAGAAACTAAGTAATTGGGAAAAGATGAAGCATTCTGCCCTGACCCTATGGAGGGGAAACTTCCTAAAAAGTTATGAAAACAGCACCGTTTCACTCAACACGTCCTTCAGCTTGTCCACCATTCTTTGGGTTTCACGCCCTGAATCACCTAAACGAAGCCTTTTCCCCATCAGTCTCCGTGTTGAGTATCACCAGCAAGCAGGTTTTCATTTAGCTCGGCTGAGAGGCGTGTGATTAATTCGCCATGAGCAGTAACGAGCTGCATTGTAAAGTAGCGCCCAATCACGTCCCGTCTGAAGAGAAATGGCACCGGCGCTCGCCTGCGTGTCTAGATACACCCGTCAGGAGTCTTCCTCCCCCCCCGGAGTGGCATCAGCCACGTCCGTCCCCCGCTTTGAAGTCTCGCAAAGACACTTCCTCCCTCTTTTCGTCACGGGGGGGACAGGGGGGGGGACGTGAGGACGGTGCGAAGAGCCGCCATCCAAAGGGGCTGAGAGGAAAAAGGGAGGGACGTCGAGCTCTGGGGCCCCCCTCCACCCCCCGGAGACACTCGGACGCCTGACACCCAAGCTCCCTCTCAGGGGCACTGAAAGGGGCTCATAGTGCAGGACATCGATTATCAATGGCGGCGTGGCGTGTGAGCGCTGATGGTCAGCGGCGTGGACCCTCCGTGCATTCGTCTGCAGGAGAAGATGGAATCGTGTTCGTTGTGCACTTTATCCGTTGGAATTGGAGCTCTGTGGCCCGGCTGCAGCAGGCAGACTTTCAAAATAAATACAAAAAAACCCATTGAAAAGCAGATCAGCAAGCGACTCGGCTCACGTGAAGTCGGCGCTTTCACCGAGGATGGATTTTTTGGGGCGAAAATGGGAAGAAAATGAAGTGTTGTTTACTTTAAGTTTGTGTCATTTTTGTAGCCCCCCGGCGGGCCAAAGTGGGAGTGATTTGTGTGCACCAGATTCCATGCTTTACCCCTAGTCTGCAGTAGCCCCCTCCACCCCCCACCCCCCCTGCACCCTGGAGGATCTGATTTAGCCTAAAGCTAGATAGCTATAACCAATGATGGTGTTGTGTTCTCATGTAGTTTATATAGAGGCATCAGTTTTATTCTGAGAATATTTCACACTCTTCTTCACAAATGCTCCTCGCGAAGATGCATTAATTGCTCTGGGGCGGGAGTGGTGGGGGGGGGGGGGGTGTTACGAGGCTCCAATGAGTTACTCGTGAAGCTCGTTATAACGCAGACATATTATTTTTACCTTTAAAAATATATTGCGTAGTGCAGTTTGTTCCTGGCAGCAAAGCCTTTCAGATCAGTCAAAGTATCACTGTAATAATTAGCCTCAAATTGCTTAAAGCACCTGATCTTTAATGTCACAACGTTTGAGAAAATAAACAGTAAACCGGTGCCTGGTTGTTAGAAATGTTAAAAAGCAAAAAGTAATTCCCTGCAAAACATCCCCAGAGCATCCGTGATGTTGCGGAGATCTTCATGTGCCGCCTCACTATCATCTACCTGTTTTATCTTTGCTGCGCAAACACATTTTTATAAAAGCACATCGGGTCCCGGCTGCAGGGAGTCTCCTCCCTGAAGACCCGGCCGGCACAAAGTGGCATCCTCTGAGGCATCTTCTGCAAAAAACAACCCACAATGCATTGTGTCAAACGCACCCCCCCCCCCCCCCCCCCGTGATGTTAAGCAGGCTGATGGCTGATGTTTGTGTGTTGCTAGCTGGCACTTAGCTGATCAATAGCTAATTCCTTTAAATAATCATGGAGGGCGGGGGGGGGTTGTGATAATTGATTACTCCACGTCCCCCCCCTTCCCCTTCCCCTTCCCCTCCCCCTCCATCCCCCTCCCCTCCGCCACCCCACCATCCCCGATTCTCCTCGGCGTTCCTCATTGAGCTGTTCACGAGATGCTGAGGTCCGCTGCTTCCATCCATCACATCCAGTCCAGAGGTGGGGGGGAGGCGTAATTCCCCCCCCCGCAGAAACATTTGCTCCGGTTTCAGTCCTTCGAGGCCGACCTTCCAGTCCTGTCAAATAAAGCCAATTTTTTTATTGACGAAATCGGGAGATTCAAAAATATATATGAATATATTTGAAGGGGTCTATTTCTTGGAAAACATTCTGCAATTATGTACTTCTATAAGATGCAGCACACGTTGACCTCGTTCTAAACAATGAAGAGACTGGGCTTTTACTTTTTCTTCCAAAATTGCTCAATAACCCAAATGTGTTTCTCCGAGAGAAATTGTCCTCAAATATAAAGAGCATAAAAAAAACATTTGTGTCCGCACAGCTGCTCAGATGTGGGATGCAGGACTCGGCTGTGAGGCTGAGGAGAGCAGCCAAGATGAAGAGGACCCGAGGCAAATTTTATGCCCGCCTTGCAGTTCTCATCCCTCAGATCTTCTGTGTGTGTGTGTGTGTGTGTGTGCGTGCAGAGAAAAACCAGCACTTTCACGGCTTTTGGACTGTTTTATTCCATATTGTTTATCCGCCAATACCCACAAACATTGTTTCGGGAGGATGACACATGAAAGAAAAAGAGAAAGTGCAGAAGCAGCGAGTCAACGCGATTGACAGCCGCAATCTCACAGGTGAACTCACATTGATTCACGTCAAGGTGTAAATCAGTTGGTTTGGACACTTTTTCAAATGAAGAAGGGCGCTTTCATCTCCTATCTGTTCTTTATTTTAGGGTTGTTGTAAAAAACACCGATATTGATTATAAGATATTTAATCATCCATATCCCTGTCGTCTATCATCTGGTTACCTTCATGTCGATCATTAGTGTCATTTCAGAGATGCTCACAGGTACTTTTTCTTCAAGTCGAGTCTGGAATCTCTTCTGGTAGTAATAAATGTTTTATTACCTACATGTATATTTGGTATCATTATTCCTTGATCTGTCGGCATCGAGTATCTGATTAGATGCTGTTTAACGAAGCAAAAACAAAGTAAAAGTTTTAAAATAAATGAAAGTAAATAACTGTATTTACCATTACAACCATATTGTACTATTCCACTCGGCCTGTGATCTACTTCCACATCCCTCTGGGCCCTCAAACCCAGAGACAACGACGAGTCATCTTTGGCTCTCACGTCACGTTTCTGTTGCAAAGTGAGTGAATCCCGTTAAACCGGAGTTCCTGTTTAGATCACCGCTGAGCCCCCCCCGTCATTTAAGGACAAGCTTAAGAAGATAAAACAAAGTGGCCTTGACGGATACATACTTTGATGTGATGTGTCGAAGCCGAAGGTTTCCCCCCAGCAGACTGCCCCCCCCCCCCCCCCCCCCCCGAACGCCCGAACCTCAATGTGCTGTTTTCCCACGAGGCAACTTCCTGTTGCCCTGAACTTCACGTACTGTGATCCTCACGGCTTCCTCCGGTCTGCCGCCAGCCGTCGGCTTGCTTTCAAACTGAGATTCACGGCAATAATGATGTAAATATTTGACGATTAAACCAACGCTGCAAACATCTGCATAATGCTTGGATTATATATTATTATTATTATTATTATGAGCCTGCCTTTCAACAATCAAAACGTATGAAAACAACTTGTTTAAACCTGGATTAGCCAGTTGTTTGTCCTGCTTATACAACCTAAACCTGTTTTTGGGGAATGTCAGGCTAATATTCCCCCCAAAAAGCATGTAAACTCCCTGCTTTGAGGTCGCGCACAATGCTCACAAGTCATGGCACTATTGCTTGTCTTTACATGGATAAACATGCTGTGCTGCGTAGTATATTTAACAGAATGGGATTTTAAGTTACTCTAAGTGGTCATTTGGCGCTTTAAAATAAATAAAGTACAAAATGAATTTCCCAACATTTCATGTGTTGTTCTCACATTGATTTGTTTATTATTGTTAAATTATCACATCGCCTTCATGTTGCCTCCCGGCTCGACCTCCCAGCTGTCGTCTGTCTGTTGTCCTGTTACGTCATCACTGAGCTTGGACCCGACTCAGGGACCTGAGGAGCTCACAGGGTGCGACTCCCGAAGCCGACCCCCCCAGCTCTTTGCGTCCCCCGCTGGTTGGACGCGGGACGCTCGTCGCTCCCAGCGGCAGGAATTCAGCCAAGTGATCAAGTCTGCAACAAGCTGGCACGCAGCTCAATCATCTGGTATGAAAAAATGCTTCGTTCTAGCCTTCGACCTCGTTGAAATTCTAGTGTGCGAAGCCCCCGTCCCACCTGTCCCGAAAGCAGGTAAAACTAACGGAATGTTCACACCGGCACATTGAACAAAATGCCCATTTTTCCCCATTATCCCGTCTCTTTATGCCTGACTGATTATAAAGCTCTGATGAAAGCATTAAGTCGCTATCTTTGGCTGCTATCGGCCCTATTACAGGAGCGTATAGCTTTTTGCTGGATTGAAAGCCTACTCATCACTGTGCCGTTATGCAAGCGTTGGCCGGCACTCTCTCCTTCTAGAGCAACCGTTGGTGCAGCTTTCTTTGTGAAGTTCCGTTTCTGTCGCATCTTTGGAATTATACTTGTCCGTCGGCCACATGCCTTATTCACAGGATGTGTCAGGGTTATCTATTTGCCCTTGCAGTCTTTGCATAGTTAGTATAAAACCACGGTCTCTCACTGCACAGTTACGTAGAATTGCTGGATGAACATCACGTAGAAGGTGGAAAGAAGCTCAGAGGGAAGATTCCTTTTCTATCTTCGCTGCTTGCTTTTCTCGTCCCGTCACTACTCGGCTTTTACAACGCTTCTCTATTATTTATCTTCTCGTGCGTTTTCTCCTTTTTTTTGCGACCTTCACTTCCAGCAGTCCCAGTCGATGCAATGTCAAAACGTCCTGAGTGTTTACGCGTCATCCACATGAGGCACTGATGGTGAAAAAAATGGAAGCATCAATCGTTTACGTACTACCCAGCTGCGACGCACACAGCACGGCGGGGAGGACGCACAACCAGGACCTGCACGAAAACAAGCACATTTTATCCAAAATAGTTTTTAGGGCTTTTGAGTTGGTCTTTCCTAAACAAACTAGGTTCACAGGTGCGTCTCATGTATACTTATATATATGTGTTAATAGATTTCATATGAAATAATCGATTAATCGCATTTTTGTCAAAGTTAACTCAAAATAAATGGCAAATGTTTATCTATTCTAAATGTCCCTTCCTTTATTTTTTACTTTTTTTTATTTGCTTTCAGCCAGATACTCAAATAGACAACCTGTTGACATATTCATTCAACAGTCATCCACCCCCCCCCCCCTTCTTTTTAAAGAAAACTAAAAAAATTGACGTTATTACAATGGTTTTGCATTAACACCGTTCATAACTCGTTTAACTTACAGCACTAATAAATATATTATATGATATTTATAATAGTTACGATATGTTATACATCACATTCTGAATATTGTTTTATATATATAGTTATATATACTTTATATATATCCATTCGTTAACATTATATTGGTTTGTAACTAAAATGAGAGTCTGAAAGGATCATTTCAGATCATGAAGTGTAACGTGTTCTTGGTAATCGTAGTTGTTCGTGCATATTTAGACAACGTGCTGAGTGTAAGTTTAATGTCAACGGGGCTCTGCGCGCTGGAGGCCGACTGAAAGTCAAACTCATCTTTAGCTGCCAGCTGCGTCTGGACGAATGCTTTGAATACCTCTGCCGTGTTCCGCGTAGTGTACAAGTGTCTAAGTCTGCGTAACAGCTCGCCGGTATCCTGTTGCCAGTCCATGCAAATATCCCCCCCCCTCCCCCTGTCTCATGTGTGTATTCGGAAACCTTTTGGTATTTGTTTTATCTTTGGCAGGGAGGACACTGTCAGACGAGTCAGCGCCCGACCTTTCCGATCCGCCCCGGTGACCCGACGGCAGGAGCAACCGCTGTGGAGAGATCGGTGGCAGAGGGGCGGCCTGTCGGACACACATGGCCACCTTCTGCTTGGCCTCATCTCGCTCTCTCTCTCTCTCTCTGTCACATCCTGTCGAGTTCACTTTCAAATACACCGCAGGAAGCTCTTCTAACCTCACAACCGCGTACCGTTAAAATGCAAAACAACAACCTTTCCACCACACACACCGGTGGGAAGAATATACTCAATAAATACCACGAAGCCCGGCCCATCATTTAGTTGGACCGATTAGGACGGGATCCAGTCTTGATTATTATGAGCTGACTTGAACCCACAGAATGTTTTGTTCCTCATTTGCAAATAGTTTCCTCAATCAGCTGTGGCTCAATCATCATTGTTGTCGTGGTTTTAGTGGACCAAAGAAAGTGTCATCTGTCTTAAGATCCATTTGTTGATTTAATCAACAGATTTGCAAGAAAATTCCCAAAAGCATGAATTTAAATCTTGTGATTTCCAGAGATGTTGAAATACGATAGCGGCTTATCAACTGAAACACACTGTGAACTAGATGGATACATGGCTTACTCCAAGGAAATATGTTAATGTCCTGTGTTTGTCCACGTTATTTAATGTCATTCTAAGGAAATGGCCAAAAGTAACGTTTGCTAACAAAAGACGAATTGCAAACTCGAGACATTGGCTGTCGAAGCTACTGTTCACTTTATGCTTCAAATTAAATTCAATGCAAACAATAGTCTTAAGACATAAAATAGAAATGCTGTGGATCTCCATTCCATTGTTTTGTCAAAAAGCTTTTCATCAAGAATATTTGGGCTGTTTAATTATGTCCTGCAGCCCGAAACTAAAGAATGAGGAGAATGTAGGAAGAACGTAAATTGTGAGACAACGAGATAAACCAGACCGAAGGTGACAGCTGACATTTCAGTGTTTTAAGAGGAAAAGCGTTTGAGGTATTTTAATTGGTTTGTCAGCTTGGAGCTTCGGCTGTTCCTCCTCCTACCAGAATGCGTCTCTGTGGGCACGCAGGGTAGGTTTGGCAACACAAGTTAAAGAAGACATTTTAAAACAGAAGCTGCGCAGCGGGCCGCCACGTGCCAGCTCTCCTTACCGTCCCTCCCAGTTAATAAGGGAAGCCTGAGGATTTTAGGGGCCGTAAGATCATGCCGATGATTTATTCCAAATACTTCTCCCGCCGCGAGTTGTTCGGTTCAATGTGGCTTTTCACTGAGAAGAAAGGAACTGAAACGAATCTCTTTGATCTTTGGTCCTGTCAGAGGCTCTTTTTATTCCAAAGATAACATCCTTCCACAACATCACTGCCGACATTAAAGTCAAACTGAAATTTAAATTCTCCTCAATTTTTAAATGAGGGCACATCGGCTCTGACAGTGTTGAAGTTAGAAGGATTTTTACGCTCTGTGGACACATTGGTGGAAACGTCTCTGGGGGGGCGTTTCCCACGGCGACTGCTGACTGACATTCGAGGGTGAGGCCCGGGATCATTTTCTATCACAAAATATTCCCCTTTTTCAATGAGCCCCACACGGCATCGGTTTCAAAGCATCAACGATTTCAAATTTTGTGAAATTAACTGCAGTTTACTACTAACTAATTACTATTTCGAGATCGGAAACAGTGAAATTCAGTAATTGTTGCACGACCTGATGTGTAGACCTGATGTGTAGTCCAGTGTAGAATGTGCTAAAAGTAAATGAATGAATCCCCCGCTTTACATGAGGTAATTACCTAAGAAGTTTGATGGTTATTTTCTGTCTTTCAGCGCCTTTACGTTCAAACCGTCTTCCCGAGGACATGGGTTCCCTCGCCGGGCCTCCGTCGTTCATTGAAATTCCGCGCGTTTCGGCGTGAAGCACCGCTGGCTCGTGGGATGAGGAGACACTGATGTGGGTGGTTACAACAGACCAGACTTCTGGGTTAAACTCATTTCCAGCGAGCTCGCCTGGGGACGACGAATTCAAATTTAGACAATAAGGAAGTCGACATGCCCTCAATTAAGATAGCGATTGTTTAATTTCATTTGAATCAATTTGGCTCAGCTGAACGTGTAAATTAACCTGCCCATACACCCCCCCCCCCCCCACCCCTCACCTCCCCCCCCGCTCTCCGGAAAAAATATGTACGTTGTTTAGCAAGCTCGGCATCAGTTAATCGATTTTAGCACGCTGCCAAAAAAACTCCTTCTAAATGATTGCGTTTAATTAAAGCAGCCGCCATCTCCCCACAGAGCGAGCTCCTGTGATACATGAAGGAAAGCCAAATGATGTTCTTGATACCGAGGTTGTGTTTAAGGAATGCAATTGTCCACATTTCTTTGGAGAAGTGTTTTAATATGAACCCACGACGAGAAGAAGACGCTCCTTGGGGCCATCGAATAGTTAATCCAGGCGGCGTGTGGTCGGGTGACGAAGAGAGAGCAGATGAGAGAATAGAATCAACAGGGTTTATTATATGTAGCGGGAAGGAGCAAGAAACTTGAGAAATTGAGACAATTGTTAAATATTTACAAAAGCGTGTAGTTGATCCTGCCCATCGCCGTTGTTTTCAATCAAAAATCAAACATTCATCTCGCTGAATTAAAAGCAAATGAAAGTGTTTCTTCTATTTGGATTCAGTGTATTTAAATGAATAAGCAGCAGGTTTATTAGGATTATGACGATATAGCCGCTGAGACTTGGAAAGTCTCTGCTTTGACCTTTGACTTCCCGCCCAGTTTTGCGAAATGTATTTACGTTTGATTTGGATCACTTTGGCTTCTGGGTCTTCAGCTCAGGGGCCCGCCTGTGTCCTTACAGAAGGGGGGGGATTCTGGTTCGATCTGATTATTATGCCGATTATTTCACAAAAAGAATATGCATATGTAAACTTAAAAGGAAACCAAAAGCCATTACAAATATACATCGGTAACATTCTTCATCTACTGCGAGGCGTATTCTTGATTAGGAAAAACTTCATTCGATACCCTTTGGCAACACAAACGGCCGCGTGGATTTGCCTTTAGTGCTCTATTCCAGTCTACTGCGACCCGTGACCTTCACGTCCCAACAAACGCCACCGTACTCTTGTTTACAAAAGTCCATCGAACGCCAACGAGAGCAACGAGGGCCGCCGGGCCGCGGCTTTGGCCTCGGGAGTCGGTTTCGGGGGTCAGCGGCGCTCTGGTAAGTTCTCCATCTGGATCTTGTCCCCTTGGAGTGCCGGGTTGTAGTAGGCCGAGCGGCCGATTCCGAAGTCCAGGTCCAAAGGGGGGCTGTTGTCCAATCTGAGGACTGGGAGACAAGGCGCATTAATCTACCATAATGTCCTTTGCATTGCACACAAATATTCAAACAGATCAATCAGACAGGGCGCTTTGTTTGAGCCGACATTCATCGCTCCGGTTTTCTTCACCCTGCGAGAGCTGAAGGCAACGGCGTTACATCCAATTTACCCAGCATTCTGAAAGTAATTTGGGCAAAATGGAGGAAATCAGCACACCTGGCCGAGGTAAACAAGGCGGATTGAAGGTAAGTGGCTACACCAGAGTAATGATCTACTCCCAACTCCCAAATAACAGCTGCAGCACAAAAATAAAGGGCCTCAATGTCCAAGCAGGAAAAATAATGAATCTCAACAGATTGTTGGACTGAAAGATGCTAAAATGAATCTTTAGAAAAAAAAGAAAAAAGGTTGATATTACAGTAAATAATATGATAATACGATTTCTTTCTTTCCAAACTGGAAGCTGTTGACGGAATAAAGAGCTCAAACTTGTGTAACCGGAACTTTGGGATATGAATGCAACGTGTTTTGAATGCTGTACTGTAGATGAAAGGGATCTGATCCTTTACCGCGCAGGCCTTTTGTGCGCCGCCTGGGGTTCATGACGCAGCGATGGCAAGGCGTTGGCCTTAGTTGGCGTGAACAATGCAACAGATACAAAAAGAAAACACTCGGGTTGGTTTCAGTTGCACCTCAACGGGGAGATAAAGACTCAGGGAGTGTCAAGAAAAACACCTCTTGTTCCTGGAATAATTGAGACAAACGGCAAACTGTCACACTGAAGAAGAACAAGATCCTATTTTGCATTGCAAGCTTACTGTATGTGTGTGTGTGTGTGTGTGTGTGTGTGTGTGTGTGTGAGAGAGAGTGGCCAGCTTAGCTTAGCTTAGCTTAGCATAGAGTCGGCAGCTAAAACCGGCTGAACAGGGTTTGATCAAATGCGGCATTGGAGATGTTCTTCATTCTCTGGATGGCTGAGTGGTTTTGTTGTTGTGTGGTTGGTTTCTCCAACCAACCACAGGGTTTTTCTTTTTTTTCCCTTTTGATATTAGATGACGTTCTGCGGGATCAAGTTTGGCGACTCTAATTCTATCCTGACCCAGCATTCACAGTGTAATTATCCATAACCTCAGGGGGGTGGGGGGGGGGTTCCTTTGAGTCCGGACGTACCTGGGTCCGATGGATAATCCTCGACCAGTTTGCTGTGGAAGAAACCCTTCTGGTGTCTCTTCCTCAGGATGACGAGGGCCACCAGTGCGACGATGGCCACAGCCACGCCCGTCCCCAGGACGACTCCCCACGCTCTTCTCCTCGCGCTCCCGCCACCTTGTTCTTCCAAAACGCGCGTTCATTTGAGGAATGAGAGGGGGGGGGGGGGTTGAGAGAGAGTGGGAGAGAAACGATAAATAACGTGTCAACAACAAAATGATTCACATCAACTGCCGTCTTTCAGGGGTAATTGCCGGATAATTACGGCAGAAATGCTCTTTGGAAAGTGTGTCTCTGGTAGTAACGCGTCCCAATTAGTCAGCTCTACAGATTTGTCTTATTTACGCCGCAATAATTAATGCAAATAACGAGCCGATATCGGTACAATCTCTGGAATACGTTTAAATATTTATAGACGGCAATCTGTTCTCACCGTATAGATGCGGTTAAATGTGACCGAATATTACCTTAGTTCACACTATAGCACTTTACAGATGCAGTACTGTATATAAATACATATCACTTCTTTACATGTAATTATGCACAGAGCTAATCATTACCTGCTTATGTTAACATCTGTTTTCTCACATTATGACAGATGTTCTGGTGTGAATTTTCTTGCACAGTCGGTGCGTTAAGGCTCAAGTGTCAAAACCTCCGACTGACAGTTTATTCTTTACAAAGTGTACTTCTGTTTCACTCTTTCAGTACAGAAGCTGTTTCTGAAAGCCACATAATTGTTTTCACCATCCGTTGCCAAAGAAATAGCCTGTATTTTATCAGGACTTGCACATGAATAATTCAGGAAGCTCCGTTTATTCACAAATACCTCAATTTACCCACTTGCTGGGATCAATTTATCCTTAACCCGGGGCAAGTTGAACCAGGAGACCGTTTCTTCTGGCAGTGCCATTTTCCCTTCATTTGAAAATCGACATGATAAAAATATGAGTGGAAGGTCTGTTCTTCATACTTTCTACTTATCTTACCCCAAGTTGGCTTTTAAAACGTTTTTTTTTTCTCATGGGAACTTCATATAGATTCAGTTAAACATGCGAATGCATGTAGATAAATGCATGTTAACCCAATCAGAATTCTAAGGTGCATAGCTCTGATGTTTCTCTGTTGCACCCCCGCTTTGGTCTGATATTGCCTCATAACTATTCTATATTCTATCATTGGAAGATATATCCACGTTCCCCTGAAGGTAAATCCTCCTGACTGTGTTGAATAATGTTCAGTTAGATGTTAGACTTCACGTCGTGTAGCTTCAAGCTGACATGTCCAAATACGTGCAATGCCAATAATAATCCCATCAGGCATATGTGCACATGGACACATACTGTAAGGTTAGCAATCAGCAAATGTCAGTATGCTGACATTTGGATCAAGTATATCAGATTGGTATCGTAGCTGCTGTAGCAGCATTTTTAGCACGTTGATGCTGGTTCTGCAGGCATGTTGAATAAACCACTCAAATGTAAAATATCTGCATGTAAATATTTTAGTGATGTGGACTTGGCACAGTTTGCAACACGCAGTATATATAAATAGGGCTTTTATTGTGAAAATTAAGAATAGAAGGAGTGGGTCTGGGGTGCAGTGCCTCTGTCTTTTGTTAAAAGGAGAAATAAAGGCTTTGGTTCCGATTACAAAGCCTCCGATTGTACTTTACAAACATGTTGATTCATTCCTTAATTCGCAGGGAAAAGGTCAAAGGAATGGATTTTGTTTTGTTGTGTAATACTGCTCTGTGTGACAGTTTTCAAGACAAATATATATATATTTATATCAAAGTAAAGTATCTGTCAAAAGCAGAAGAACCTGATGTCACTGTAACAATGTCGCCATTTTTTCAACTGCCAGAGTGAGTGGATATTTCTTCTGTATTGACAACAGTGACTTTCCAGTTTCCTCTGCTCATATTTATAGACCATGAAGATGATCTGTGCCCATCGGTCTATTGCCATCATCTCCGTGTTATATCCTGCTGTCACATTGACTCGCTGTCACTAGTTCTCGCCTACGTTTGTTACTTTGCAGGAAAAGTTAAATAAAAACGCATTCACGCTGCGGATATGATGAAAAACAGCCTTTTTCCGATCTTATCTTCTCGTGGTTAACAGCCCAAAGACGAGTCTCACGCTGCCGCGGCGCAGACGTCCCTTTACTCCTGTCCCTGCTCGCCCCCCTAAGGGTGGGGGGGGGGGGGGGGTTGATACTAAAACAGGGGTTCATTGTCCTGCAGAAAATGGGATTGTAACAGACCCCTCCGCTCATAGCCGCCACATCGATAGCACCCGAAACCGATTCCAACCTCTTTCCTCTGCATGAACGGCCGTTTGTACTCGGCCAGTGGGAAAGTAGACGCAGGGCCATGCAGAACGGGGGGGGGGCGGGTTAAACGCCTGATCATCGCGTTACCAACGGTTTCTAAAGGCCAAGTGCAAAGCATCTCGTGCCTTTGCAGCTGCCGTCACAAATGCAACAACAACAATAAGAAATGTTCTGATGGTGTCTGTCTAAAAAAAAGTGAGGGAACGCCACCTCACCTCTTCCCGAGCTGCTCCCCGAGGGCCCCGAGGGCCCCTCCAGGCCCGTCCTGTTCGCGAGCCCGGGCAGGATGGGAGCGGCGGGGGTCGTAGGATCGGCGGTCGTAGGATCGGCGGTCGTATAAGCGGTGGTCGTAGGAGCGGCGGTCGTAGGGGCGGGGGTCGTAGGGGCGGCGGTCGTAGGAGCGGCGGTCGTAGGGGAAAGGGTCGTAGGGTCGGGGGTCGCGTCAGTGGCCGGAGTCGTGGCAGACGTTTCGTTGGCCCCTTGCGACGTGGCGTTCATCGTGGCGTTGGATTCCCCGGCGTCGGTCGACGGCGTCGCTTCGTCCCATTTGGTGGCGGGCTCTTGCGTGGGCCCTGCAGGCGGGGTCGTCGCCTGTAGATCGGCTCCATCGGAGGCGACGGCGGTGGTTTGTTGGCTCGGTTGAGTCGTGGACATCGGGGAGGTCGCCGTCGTGGCGTTGTGACCTTCTCCCTCCGTCTGGGTCTCGCTTGCGCCGCCCGAAGCCGGAGTGCTCGGGGTTTGGGTGGCGTCTGGTTGTTCGGGTTGGGGAGTGGTGGGGGGCCCGGTGGCGTCGGTCATGTCATTAGCCGTTTTAACGGCGTCTCGGACGGACACGTTCTCCTCCTCAGACGTGGGCACCATCATGGAGCCGGACGGGATCCCATCAGCGACGTTACCCGAAATGTAATCTCCTTCCTCTTCGTAAGCCTGACTCCCGGGTTTTTTATTGCGCAGCCAGCTTTTATCAATCGTCCGCCCCGGAGAGTCTGTAGAGCCTTGGAGCGATGCCAGGCGAAAGGTCTGCACGAGCAAGAAGAGGCCCGCTGCGATTCTTAAGTAACGTCCCATTTTTCCCCCTTTCGCTTCGCTGTGAAGCACAAAAGAGAAGATAAAGCATTGTTATTTGTCTTGATGATAAAGTGCCAGAGTTTTTAAAAGTTGAGCAGGATAAGATTGAACAGACACTCAAACTTTTTTTTCATTATTACATGTATTTCTTTATTCAGGATTGATTTTTTTTTTTTGTTGTCTACCAAGTCCTAATAGATGTACAGGAATAAATCCTTATAAATGATATTCTTATCAATGTTGTATTGTATCTCTACATTGTTGTACTGTATGTTGGAAACTAAGTAACTTCAATGCAGTACAGACAGATAATCTAACATTTGTAGGTATGTTCTGAGAACTGTTTGGGACCAGGTGGGATCAAATTAGGTGGTGGACGACCAGGCGCCGCTTGCAGAACCTTCGGGATTTTCTTCACTGCGGCGTCCACGAGCTACGCTTCACTTTCAGCCGCTTCTCTCACTCATCTCACACGTTCTCATTCGTATCAGCCGTGCCCCCATGTGCCATCCCATCCCATCCCATCCCATCCCATCCCTGGCAGAGGACTTAAGAAGAGGTCGCGGTTGAGAAGATGGATTTTAAACGTCTCGGTTTTACCTGTCACAACATATTTTAACGCGTCAAACCAGAGTAGCACTCAATGAAAATGGGCCTAATCTTCTTTTAAGGAATCGACCCAAATGGATTGTTCGTCTCTTTCGTCATCGTCCAGTGCGTCTCGCGCGGGCTCTAAAGGTCACCCGGTGCTTCGGGGGGGCGGGGGGGGGGGGGGGGGGGGGACGCAGCGAGTGGGGACACGAAGCTTCGGCATTCGACGCCTCGGGAAGCGGGATAGGTTGGAAACAATGACTCTGAGAGCACGTGAAAAAAACGCCCCAAGATACAATTACGAGGAGGAAATGATTAAAGACGACTGGAAGAAAGGAAGCCGGCGAAAAGTTGAGTTGTCGGTGAGAAACTTTTATTCAAAGCGGTTTCGCCCTCAGCTTCTGGTGCACTAATGATTACACTAAAGTCTGAGTGTATGTCTATTTAAATTAGTTTACTTTCACTCTCTGGTGTTGTGTTTTGTTAAATCGAAAGATTAAAGTGTGTTTGGATTAGTTGGACATTTGCATATTGAAGTGAAACCTAACACTCACTCATGTGTAAACGACAAAAATAACTTTACGGTTTGCTTTGATCTGCACATTGTGAACGACATCGCACAATAATCAATGCGCTTCTATCTAAAAAGGATGTTTTCATTTCAATGTTTACACTTTACACTGAAGTGTTGAATCTCCAAACCACTGCTTCCTGTTGCTCTTAAACTCTGCGCATCATTTCCTGTCCACGACCAAAACAACCAAACAAACAACAACAGTGGCCGAGCCTCCGTTTCACCGAGAGGTCGTTTGGACGCCGTCATTCCGCCAAGGAGCCTTGGACCCAAAGACGGACACACACACACACAATCCCACACTCTAAATTACCCCACGTTTATGTTGCAAATTACTTGAATTGTTTAAAGTTCACCAAAATGTTTTTATCGTACTGTTGACTTGGGTATCTGGGTGTGACTAAAGGGGAAAGGTGTTTCGTTTTATACCTTTAATCCCCCAACGAAATTAAAATTAGCTTCACTTTGACCAATGAAATAATGACAGAAAGAGAACTACACTTTTTATACTCCTAAAGTACATTTTGTTGCTATTATATCACTCATACTTAGATGAATTCAGGCCTTGTATTTCTACAGTCGGGTGTACTTTTGAGTACAGTAAGTATTGATCTGTGTGACAGCGTCGCGGTGCTTCTTCTGTTCCTGTGCGTTTACGACATTGATGTCTTGGCATTCAGTGACTCTATCTGACATGTTAATGTTACCACACAAACAATTGCCTTCGCAAAAAAAAATATTCCTTTTTTTACTTTAACCTACTTAGAAATAGAACAGCGACTCAAATCTTATCAAACCTCACGAGGCCCCGAAAATAAAATCACAGAAAAAAACAGATAATGAAATCCTTTTCCCTGTAAATCCTTACCTTGCTCTTAGTCTATATCAGATGAGGACAAGTGCAACCAAATCTCTCTCCTGAGCCGCCAACATGCGAGAATGAGTCAGCCGTTTGCCCAGAGAGACGAGGTGAGGAGGAGGAGGAAGAGGAGGAAGAGGAGGGCCTTAACAGAGTGGCATTCAGGGAATAACCTGCTCAACCTGCTTGTCCACCTGCCTGCAGCAGCAACACGCCCTGAACCGCATCCAGGTGCAGTCGCTGTGAAAAGGTCCGGCACCGAGAGGAACGAGTGGCCAGTGGTCATTTGTAATCATCTCATTCCTTGGTCCCGTCTAAATAAGTCAATTAGGCTAGCGGGGTCACCGGGGTGGGAGGAGCCTCAGGTCCTCTGAGCTCTTGTCAGCTTTCTTTGTTTTGTTTTGTTCGGGGGCGGGGGGAGGGGGGGGGGGGGGGTTATTCTCAACGAGGCCCCGGAAGCGGCTGCTGTCGTCGTGGCAACAGAAAGCAAGCTGGCGAGGTCGGGTTTCATCCACGCCTTTTGTCTCTCGGCCCACATCAGGCTCCCGAGTGACGCGTGACCCGGTGAACCCACAGGTAGCGAGCGACAAAGTGAGGATTCTTTTTTTTTGTTTTTTTTAAATATCATTCCTCTGCCGAAGGAGTCCCACAGCTGCTTAATCTGAGCCGGGATGGAGTGGCACTCAAAGCCGATGTGCTTCTGTGAGTCAACAGCAAGGAGTGGCTGCACTTGTTATGTTAATGAGTCGGAAAGTTCAAATTCCCTCAAGTGGAACTTCAACATTCAGTAGATTTGAGCGCAGGCTTTTTTTTTTTTTTTTTACTAGGTGTCACTAATAACAACAGCTCATTGGTCGGGTGTCACAGTGAGCCTGATACGGAGGCATCGAAATGGAAATCAGGCCATCACTCATTTTATTAGGGTACTTTTTCCTTGACATGGCATCTCAAAATGTCCTAAACAACTGAGTTGTTTTTGTCTGTCACATTTCTCACTAGTAGTGAATTTAGAAATACTAACGTCATTGGTCCCCTTCAATGTCTCACAGGGCCATACCCTGTATATTTTTTTTTACCAGAAACCCAATTATCTTTTTAAATAATTTGGACTTTTCTTGCACCAACTAAAATACACCAAAAAAAAGAAGTATTCTCATTGCACGCTCCGACTTCAGAACTGCTTCAGGAGCACCTTCCCGTTCTCGTCCTGCGTTTCCCTGTCATCGTGAGCCGGTGACATTTATCCCAAATGGAGCTGTGACGGCGCCGTCGTTGCGCCGCCTTCAATGAGGCTCACCGCCACTGAAGCACACAGAGTTCCTCTCGCACGGCTTGTCGCCAGTGTTCGGAGCTAATGGGATCATGTGGCCTCATCAGGGACGTGAATAATGGAAGTGTCTGAATCTCGTACGGAGGATAAACAGGCCCCGGACTTGAGTGTGAAACAAAAGTCTTCAAAAGCCATGAAAAAGTAAAAAGGTAAATGCATTATGAAGAGCTTCATAACAGCGAAGCAGCACATTCGCGAACCCTGATTCAAGTTTCATGTTCTCTTTTCAGTGTCAGAGGATCTGAAGTCAGAACAGGTTCATTTTCAGGATTACAGTGAGGGTGGGGACAAAAATTAGATCGCACAAAAACAATACACCATTGTAGGCATCAGAGGCACCGAAACGTATGGAGTGAAGAATTTCTGGAGCGTTTTCTGCTTTAGTTATTTGTGTGGCCCTTAAAATGGAGAAGCCATTAATCAAATCGCAACAACGTACAGAATGCAGATCAAAATGTTCCATCAAAACACACAATGTGAAGTGTGCTTTTTCGAATTGGGAGAAAAAGCATCGACTCGTCATACGTCTCTTTTCCTCGAGGACGATGTGTTTTTTGGGGGGATAAATGAAAGGAAGCGTTTCTCCTTTTCATCTGGAGGATTTAACGAGCCCCGAGTAGCGTTGATACGTGTGGGTAAATAAATTCAGGACCTGGTTTGTTGACTCGTTGTAGAGTGAATAATGAGGGTGGAAACAGGGTTTGCCCTTTAAATAAATCTTGCTTTATTCATTTGCTCTTTCATATGTATTACTCCTTCACGCACATGAGACCCTGAATTATCTCATTCATCCCTGCATAAATGTTTGTTGAAAAGTTGAAATGGCAATGTGCAGTTTTTAACGCTAACATGTGCGGCATTGCTCCCGTGTGATAGTAGATTCAAACAGACCGCATGCAATGAAACAGATTACGTTAACGGAGTAAACTGACAATCATCATGATGTGGAAACACGTATTACATTGGTTTCAGTCATTTATTCTATTGCGACATTGATAATACTCACTCTGGTACCTTGTTAAATAATCAAAGATTTGTATGATTCTGTATGTTGATTTTTTTCAGGATTGTTACAGGCATATATTCTTATCAAAATAAACTCCTCAGGAAACAACTCAGATTTGGGCAACAGAACTACTAAGTTACAAAAAACATCAATGAATCAACGCTTTTCCAATACTTCCTCTTGATCATGTTGATAACAAACGCAAAACAAACACAAAACACTGCACTGTTAATTTTTATACTGTTAGCATCGTTTGCACTGTTAGCAACGTTTGCACTGTTACCAACGTTCACACTGTTAGCGACGTTTGCACTGTTAGCAACGTTCACACTATTGCCGATGTTTGCACTGTTACCAACGTTCACACTGTTAGCGACGTTTGCACTGTTACCAACATTCACACAGTTAGCGATGTTTGCACTGTTTGCAACGTTCACATTATTGGCGATGTTTGCACTGTTAGCGATGTTTGCACTGTTAGCGATGTTTGCACTGTTAGCAACATTTGCACTGCTACAAACCGCTAGCTGAGCCATCAGCACGTTAAGTTTCACTGAGGGGCAATAGAAATGCTCCTACTTAATAAACACCTTTTATGATGTAGACATAAAGGAGCTTTTTCACAGATCTGAGGCAGCTGTGATTATCAGACAGACTTAATTTGGGAATTGGCCGCGAGAGTGAATATGTAGCAGCCTTAATGCGAGGTGCATGGGAGGTGCACTGGGAGGATGAATCTTCTGAAGTTTGTACTCGAGGTTAATTCAGTCTGTTCAGACGCAAACAGATGGAAAGGCTGGTCGCTCCGCGAACGTTTGTGTGAGAAAAAACACACCACTTTTTGATGTTCTCTGCTTCAGTTTACAGCTGTTTTCATTTAATTTGCAATTACACAATTCTGATGTTGAATTAAAGTTTCATGTGCAGAATAGAAAAGATTTTTTATTTTTTTTTCCAGTAATTTCACCTAAATGAGGCTCTCAGATGCTGGGGATAAACGTTCGATTTGATAAGTGTTTTCCCTGTTTGCAAAAGATTCGGTGGCTCGTTCTGCAAAGAATTACTCTGAAAATCTTTGGAGAGGCATGATGATGAATCTCAAACTGCGCTTGCTCTCACTTTACTTCCTCTGTTGTTAAGTCAAAGCCATGCGTGGTTTACTCTGGAGGTTTTAATGGGTTTTCACTCAGAAAGTGAAAATGAAATTCAGCAGCAAAATGCTTCAGGAAAACCCATTCAGCTCCGGAGATCAACATGTAATCACACTCCAGGGGTTCTGTGTTCGATAACATGCTTGTGACATTTGAACCGGCACATCCGCCGGTTCCCTCGGCTCTCGGGAGGGATTCCATCTATCAAACGGGGTGTTGATTTAAATTTCACAGTTCTAACCATCGCTTCGGCGTTGGAGGCGTTTCTTCAGGCGCAGCCAGGTTGAGGCTTTATGATGGACTCACTGTCTGTGAGTCCATCATAAAGCCTCCGTGATATCCACACACACACACACACACACACACACACACACACACAAAGAGCGTGTGACTGTGTGCGTGTCTGGGGAGGATGCTTCACTGTCACAGCTGAATTATCTCCTTCAGGTTTGCGCTTGGCAGAGAGCCGTTGAGACCCAGAAGGCAGCAGAGAATATCTTTAACTCACACTGTACACAGTCGTACCTTAGATATGTTCAAACCACTGCCTGGCACTTCATGATCCTTAAAAAGAAGCTTTAACCTGCCGGCTTTAACCCCTTTAACGCACACAGGTCAACTCTCAACATAGAAAGTGATGTTTGTCAACTCACAGCTCACAGGAACCTCAAGGTTAACTCGAGGTGCAAAAATCTAGTTATTAATCAAATAAATTAAGCTGGCCAGCCCAACAACAGCCGCTGGAGTGACGGCGTCCATACGGAACCCGTTGGACGCGTGTCCTCCGGAACGAAGTAGCCCGAAGGCTTTCAGATGTAATCTGAAATCCGGGCGAGTGCACTGCACCAAACAAGACTCCGCATCTGCTGCTGTTGCTTCGTGCATTTCAAGTGAGTATCTCGTGTCTTGTTTACGCTACTTGCATTATATTCGGTGTTTGCTCACTGGCACATCAGCAGGTCGGACACAGACACAAGTTTAGAAGGCCTTCGTTCCAGACACGTTGTTCAGTGCATATCAGCCTTGTGGCTTTCGTAAGGGACCCGAGCTCAAAATGCAGAAAGCTCTCAGTAATCATTGTGTTATTCTACCAAACATCAGAAAATCAGCTCACATGCTCTCTTAGATTTTCAAGAAGATACTTCTCGTCTGTAATAGCGACGCTGGAAAATGGCGAGGCGGAACAAAATAACACAACGACAACGCCAATTTTTCATCCACTCTTAATCTTAACCAGACCGGTGAAGATGCTGAGTCACTGTGACACAGAGGCGTCTGGAAATTAGGAATCAGAGGACCGTCTTTGTCCCCTCTTGTTTCCCGGCGAGGTCGGCACAGAATAACCTGGTTCATTAGCGGAGGCCGAGAGACTCGTTTCCAGGATGACGAAGGTTGAGGCAAAACAGCGCTGGAGCGCAGCCAAGAGAAAGGTCATCCTCTGCGGGGAGCCAGAGGACGCGTCGCTGCGACCTTTAATTATGCGAGCTAATAATACAACAGAAATGATTGTGTAAACACCTCACTTTAGCTGTGTCCCTTCATCATACTCATGATCGTTAGAGCTGCGGTAATTATTGAGCAGCTACTTTAATCCACTCTCATCCAAGACAGGATTTCCTCTTTGTGTTTGACGTTAAATCCACTTTGTGACTATAAATACAAAAGAAAAGCCTCTATTTGTTCAAATGAAACATCCTCTATGTTCACTAATCCTGCGTGGTGCCGGCCCAGTGAATCGGATCCACTCCCAAATGTCACGGCTTCTTCCTTGGCCGGCGGTTCACCTTCCCGCCCGAGTGCAGTGATGATCCAGTCTGAACGAGACAAACAAACCCAACCGGAAACACAATCTCCGCCCGCGAGGGGGTAATTAAGGAGGCCAGAACAAAGCCAACAACAAGTGTGCTGTGAAACCGCAGCGAGGGACTTTTTCACCCTGAACCGCCGCCGCCGTTTGAAAGGTGGCGCCATCGGCGCGGTTACGGGGCCCCGCTTTAAGTGATGAGTCCGTGAGCAATATTAAAAACACACATAGCAGATCGATGACTAAAGGGTTTCTTCTCACGAAACACGCCTCCAGCTGGTGCTCACGTCATGAATCATCTCCGGCTCTGAGTGACAGTGATATAAAAACAACACTTTTTTTTTTTTTTTTTAAATCCTTTTTTGTTTTCCTCTGGGACAAAAACATCCACAGCGAACACGCTGGCTTTGAATTATTGTGCCAACCAGTCCATTTATCTGGAGATTCTTCACAAAAATACTTTCTTTTTTTTTTAGACTGACAGCAAAGAACACTTTCTGTACCATGATTCAGAAAGATGAATTATCAAGGAATTCATCCGGGTGAGAGGAAATGATCCAATTGTCACTATTCAGAAGACTTTCAAAAAGAAGAACTGAACGTGTCCCGTTAAAGGTGTTTATGTGACATAAGAAATGCTGTGAAATCATCTGACGTGTGTGTGTGTGTGTCCAATAATGACACCTATTTTATTTTAACTTGATTAGGATTTTTTGTTCAGTAAGCATGTTTTGTTTCTGAACATGGAATTGGCGTCGTGCTTTTAAATTTGAAGTTCAGGAATGAGAGTTTGACAAAGCAAAGCGAGTTATTCTCATCATCGCACAAAAACCCAAAGACCCCCGCGTCCGCGCTGCACTCTGCATTTACATAATCAAATGTGATGCGGGCTAAAGGTCAACCGACATTACTTGCAGGAGCTACAATATTATAATTACCTTTCAGGATGACATGTTTACTCTTTTTTTTATTTTGACGAGTAATCCCATTTATAAAAAGATGAGTTAATTAGGCCACCGGTGGTTTTCACATTAGGAGTCAAAGGCACACAAACGTCAGGTCGATCATGAAGAATTTGCTCGATGAACTGTCGCAGCGACTGAATGACCTATGAATAATGCAGAGTGGTGTCGCTCTTTGCACCCGAGGGGATGAACAAGCAAAAGGTGGCAAGATTTTTTCAAAGGAAATTGCAAGAGACTGAATGACTCGTTCGAGGGGAGCAAGCGGGAAGACGCAGTGAATTTATTCACCCTGCGAAGTCTGATTTATTGTCTCGTCTCGTTCCTGCGGCCCCGGCGATGAGATGCCTTCCCCCGCCACTAGGTGTCAGCATCAACCAACACCTCCACCTGTGATCACTGCCTGCTGACGGATGCACTGACCTTTTGAAAAGCCCCGAGGTCGATGCTGTGGACTGCAAAATAAAAGAGGGGACGAACCCCTCGGGACGAGCGATAGAGATCACAGGGACACCTTGAGACCCCCGGGTGTCGTCCAACATCAATGCGGTGAAGCAGACACGAGTCAAGCTTCAGAGTCTCTGATTACCTCTGGACCATCGGCCTGAACCTACACGGCTGCTATTGTGAAGACGCCCTTCACTGAGTCGCAAACGCACTTTGAAATCTGTCGCTTTTCATGAAGAAGAAGGAGCTGAAATCCACACTGACGGAAAAGCTGGCAGCTTTACTTGAGCAGGCGAGTCTTGAAGGATAAATTGGCCGGGCCCGAGGCAAAGGGGGGGGGGGGGCACAGCGGGGTTCCTGAGCACAACGTTCTGGCCCGGTGACTCCAGCATGCACAGACTCACAAGGAGTGCAACGCAGCCATCATTCAAGAAGACGTCAACAACAAAAGGACGGCTGACAATAAACTAACAGTCCTTTTATTTTATTAAAAAGTGCATTGTAAATGCTAATGTGAGACTGTGTTAAACAACGGTTACTAACAGCTGCAATGATTGCTCTGAACGGCGCGCAGTATCTCATGTGGCTACATGATAATCCCCCCCCCCTTGTTTTCACAACAGTAGGGTCATTGAAGATAATTGGTTGGTAGCCGGTGCCTTTATTTAACCCTATAAAGGCTCAACACTCGCGGCCCGGTGGGCCTCAGCGGGGACGAACATGAGGACCGGACCAGGATGCGCTGCTGCTGCGTGGGGGTGAAGGTTCCAGAACATCTGGATGCTTTTTTTACAGGACGAATGAGCTGTGGGGTCAAAATAAATCCTTTAAATCTGGAGAAATCCTGGCTGCTCTTTGGGAAATACCTGAAAGATACTGTCAAGGATGATGATAGAAATTCTTGATGGATTCGTACTGTTTGCAGCTCTTGCTAGTTACTGTTTGCATTTTTGACAAAATGAAAGGCCTTTGACATGAAAGATGCAAAGCTCGCTCTGCAGAGAGGTGAAAATCAATTTTTGCTAACCGAAGCGGAATATACCAAAGTGAAAAATGAATAAAAGAATCGGTATCGGAGCGGCCTGCCAACCTTCCACAGCGATGACATCACCAGTCAGTCATGAGCTGAAAAGTCTGCGGCCCTGAAACCCAGACTCACAAAACCACCACATCACACACACCCATCACCATCAGACCCATGAGAAAACATCTCCAAAGATGGGCATCGACAATGCCTCAATGTGACTAATCCGGCCTGGAAACGCTTCACTTGAACGAGGCCCTTGATGTAATCCGGGCAGATTTCTTTCTCCGTCTCCAAAGACGTCGGTTGTCTGGTTTTCTCTTTGTGCAACATTTATAAAATAGAACAGAAGGAAACCGCTTCTGCCTCCAGCAAATAGCCTGCTAAACGTACGGTGGCCGAGAAGGTTCAGACAAATACAAAAGCAACAACACAAACGCAAACGCCACAACACAACACGAACGCCAAAACACAAAATACAAAAGCCACATCACAACCGCAAATGCCGCAACGCAACACGAACGGCGCAACACAACACGAAAGCGAAAACGGAAGTAGCTGCCCACGGGAGCGAGCGTATTTTGGAGGAACGCCCACGGGAGCGAGCGTATTTTGGAGGAACGGAGCTGGAGGATGCCAGATCGTTTAAGAAGTAAGTGAAACATGATTCCTTGCGGCTACAGTTAAAGTAAGGAATCATGTTTCACTTACTTCTTAAACGATCTGGCATCCTCCAGCTCCGTTGTTACGTGCCGACTGGTTTTTGAACCTACTGGTTTGGCTACGCGTTTAGATGTTATTAAGAGAGTAATCCTACTTGGGCAATGTGCTAGAAAACCTGACAGAACTATGTATTTCACGCTACGCCACCAAAAACCAGTTGTCTTGGCTCACCCTGAACCAAAAGATGTTCTTGCCACTGACGATTTGCAATTTCATGATAAGTAGTGAAATCAGTAGCAGCACCTGACAGCTCGGTTGGCCGACGGCGTAGCGCCGCCGTCTTATAAAGTTTTGCTATTTTGCTCGACTGCGGGTTCGAATCCAGGTTGTGGCGATCTTTTAATAAACATATGTTCTTTTATTTATTTCTTTATACGTGGCAGTGATGTAGTGCTCACTTATACAATCATAATCGCTGCATTGGATATGGGATGCATTTTGAACATTTTCAGCAATATGTTTGCGACTGTGTGACGGATCAGGTGACCGAGGCAGACAACATCTGCCGCTGTCGGGGCAAAACAAACACGCACGCGTAGCCAAACCAGTAGGTTCAAAAACCAGTCGGCACGTAACAACGGAGCTGGAGGATGCCAGATCGTTTAAGAAGTAAGTGAAACATGATTCCTTACTTTAACTGTAGCCGCAAGGAATCATGTTTCACTTACTTCTTAAACGATCTGGCATCCTCCAGCTCCGTTCCTCCAAAATACGCTCGCTCCCGTGGGCAGCTACTTCCGTTTTCGCTTTCGTGTTGTGTTGCGCCGTTCGTGTTGCGTTGCGGCATTTGCGGTTGTGATGTGGCTTTTGTATTTTGTGTTTTGGCGTTCGTGTTGTGTTGTGGCGTTTGCGTTTGTGTTGTTGCTTTTGTATTTGTCTGAACCTTCTCGGCCACCGTATAAACGGGGGTAAAGATAACTTTGCACGTCTTTGAATCGCTGCTGCTGCTGACGACGGTCACGCGGCTAAGCGCACTTTGTTTGTCATGGTCGTTCGGGGTGAACCACGGCTAGCTGGCTTATTGGAGTGAGCCAGATGGACAGTTGGAGCGGTGCCGTCGACGTTAACCAGCACGGAGCTAGCTAGCTAGCTAGCTGCATAGCGCGTGGTGGGATTAGCTTGCTAGCTAGCTAGCTAGCGAGCTAATCCCACCACGCGCTACGCAGCGTTGGAAAATGAGAAGAAGCTGGAGCTCTGCTCCTGTTCTATTTCAAGTCATGTGATTGGGTTGCAGTTAAAAATCCGATGTCCCGCGGCGGTCCATCTACAATCGTGTCGGATTGTTTCTCCTGCAGATGTTGACGGGAAAGGCGCTGCGCCAAAAGCAATCGCTGTCAGAGCGGCTTCCAGGGATCCAAAGCAACATTTTATACACAATACATATACAATTTTAACCAGAGAAAAATAAACTAAACTGTGGACTACCTCAACCCGGCTAGCAATAGGAAGGAGAGCTAGTTCTTTACTGTGTTTATTCAAATAAGTCAGTAACACCATGACAAACGTGGGAGATTTACTGCTCTGGGAATCCGGCAAAATCCATCGCCTGTCTCCAGTAACCGCCGTGAGATCTTCACAAAGTTTCAGCCCGTGTTAGCATTTCATTCCTCAGAGGAAGCCCTGCCTGTTTTTGTGGATTTTAGGGCCACGAGGAACAGAAAGGTCCACAGGCTAACCTCGCCGGAGATCTTTGATCTACCTCGACAATGCCTCAATGTTCGCTTCTAGGAATAACTGCCCATGAGGATGAGCTCATTGGCCATAAACGTCCTCTTAAAAAGCAGCTACAACCCCTTGTGTTCAGGAAATGTCTCTAAGGCTCGATTTCTTTTGAGGAGTCTGGAGTCATTTGGTAGAAATTGGAGGGAGTTGCTTCATCAGCACCTCTTCACTGTGGGAGAACAGAAATGGAAAAACCCACAATATTTACCTCATATGTTCCTCTTTATGGTCACCTCTGAAACCATGGCCATTAATTACAACAGTGTACCGCTAAGATGACTGAAAGGAGTGTTTACAGCTGTGGTTAAAAACGTATTTGTCCCACAAAAACCACAATAAATAGAGCAGAATATTGTATAATAAACTCATTTGTTAAGTATAAGCACATAATATCCCACAAAGTGTGACATACTAAGCTCAAGGTAAAATTACTGACTGATCAATGAGAAATTGTCTATTAAGTGAAATGTTCTACATCTCAAGAGCTGCAACACAGATGTTCTGACTCGGTGTTTAACATTTAAAGTCCAGATGGAAGTGAATCCCAATAAATGCGCTCACAGCTGTTCATGGGCAGCTTTTTTTTCACCCGAGTCTAATGCAACTATAGGAGGGAAAAGAAGTAAATGCTTCATTGACCACATGCTTAACCTTTACCCTGCCCAGCGGTCGACCATTAGCAGACGCAGCCAGTCCGCGCTGCTTGGATTACGTTCACTTAAAGAGTTTGGATTTACGGAGATTTGATTGTTTTTTTTTCCAGCCCTTAAAAACCGCAACAACAACAACAAAGAGAGAAAGGCTTAGACCGTGTGTTTATCTGCAACAACGTAAACTACAAATGTTGGCATGTCCGGCTAATCAGACAACAAAGCCATACAGGATTACGTTGGAACCAAAGGACGGTTTGATCTTCCATTTTCCCTTTTCATGCTTGAATAACTAACTGGATGAATGCAGTTATCTCAATTACCATCCATCAGGTGGAAGTTAAGTGTTAACCGTTAAGGTTTCAGCCGTGCACACCGACTCCCTCCAGCCGTGACCTTTTCCCAGAGGCCGATAAGTGTTCCTGTGTAATTACGTCCCACAGACCCCTGCGCCGCGACAGCAGAACCACGGGCCCTCATTAAAAGGGCAGCCATGGCTTATTTTAATGCCTCCTCTCTGTAAAGCACCCCCCGGCTTTATACAATGGTTCCCGTGGGGGGTGTCACGGGTCTCGGGGTTTTTTTCTGTGTGCCAGCAAACAACCAAAGCGACAGTTGTTGTACGATATGTTCTTCCCTCGGCCTCCTTCCGCTTTCTTCATTCCCGAGGCCCCTTTCCTTGATACTTCCCCCCCCCCCCCCCCCCCGGATGCCCTCGGACTCTCCCTCCTTTTAAACATCACCTGACGGTTTCCTCATCGGGCCCTTTTCACTGCCTCCTTGGCGGGGTCGTCACAGTCGAGGGTGAAACAGACTAAATGGGCCCCTTTGTGTTTCCTGCCGCAGGTTTGATGAAGTAGCCGCCGGGACGTAAACTTGGACCGAAGCCCTTTGCACTAGCAACAGCTCAGCTACACTGTGTACTTTAGCAATGAATCCTTTTAAAACATTGTTTGGTTAACTGCGAGGATGATCGATGAGCGAGGCTCGATTCTGTTTGGTTAATAAGTTTAGACTGAAAGGTTTAATTTTTTTTTTTTTAAAGCCACCTAACGGCTCTTTCGGTAAAACCACATTATGGTGCCACATTATCTGCGTTTTTTTCACGGTTCCACCGTCCGCTTGACAACCGCAGCAGCTGAGCCCCCCCCCCCCGGGACGCCAGAGCTGAGCGGCGCGGCTGCTCGGTGAGGTCATCAGCCGGAGTGAGAAAGACAGATCCCAGGTCCGCGGAATCACCAGCTGGATTCCATCCCGCGGCTCGTCCTCTCACGCGGGGGGGCGGGGGGGTCCAACGGTGGGGAGTCAGCTCTTATTGATCTGGGCCTTTGTTATTGGACTTTAGCTGGAAATGAGTTTTGCTGACATGCGGGACGTCGCACGGCTGAAAGAGACGCTGTAAAAACAAACTGCTGGCGCAAATTTGATGTGCACATGGATATTTTGAATTTCATTAACAAGGGGGCGTGGCCAGGATGGCCGGGTAGAGGTTACACACAAGGACCACATAAAAACACAAACAAACTTAAAAACTAAAGGCAATAAAAGGTTAAAACCAGTAGTCAACAAGGATGACTGAGGCCTCTCTTGCTCTCATTGCACCACTGTAGGTGCAACACCTTTAAAATCACATGTTTACGACGCAAAATGAATGAATTTCGGAGCTTAAGGCGTCGTCCGCTTTCTCGCCTCAGACACCGTCCAACCTGTCTGCAGTGGTTGCCGCGGCGACGGTCCGAGTGTGCACAGCGCGCCTCCAAACAAGAACCAAAGCAGAGAGTTCCGCGGGACAGACGAGGAACGCAGATGTGTCCTCTTGCACACCAGCGGAGACGCGTCCAACTCAATAAAAAGCAGCCGGGCCTGGATCTGATCCCTGATCTGCTGAGCTGAACATAGGGGGGGGGAACGAATCATCTGCCAGTTCCAACTCTCTGCTGCGGCGTGTGTCCCGAAGAGTCCAACTCATTTCATCCTTTTTTCACCTGATACCTCGTGGAAAAAAATACGCTCATCCATTAGGATTCGTTTAAATTGTTTGCAAAGACGTTTGCGTGTTGTTCCAAAAGGTTCATTTCCAGCCAACAGCATCTTCCACACTAACGAGTGTTTGGATCCAGTGGGGTTGATTTCATCCCCGAGTTCGTCATTTTATACGTCACAACGGGGCTTTGTTTGTTTCACTGTCCTCAGCAATCCGGATCCTAAACACTGTTTAAAAGAGGAGAATCGCTCGCGTGTGGTTTTTTTCTCCCAATATGGAAACGTTTTCGGTTTTCCTTTTCTTGTGTCCTTGCGCAATCTGAAGTGTCCACGGCACAAAGTTGTCTTTTGCCCTCAATATGTTTGTGCATTGTTTAAATGATTGTAAACTCAGTCAATACAAAGGATCAATGAGGATCAGCATTAGGTGACAACGCAGGAACCGCCCTGAAGGCCCTCGTGATTTTGTCATTCGCAATATTACCAGAAAGCGATTGACAGCCGGTGAACCCGCTGCTCTCAGAGCTTCAGAAACAATTGAGTTGGTTCAAAGATCTGATTTCCCATTAAGCTCCTAAACTCCCGGAGCAGAGGCCGTCACATTTTCGCCGGGATTAACGGGAGTTTTTCTTTGGCGAAACAACAGTCACGAAGTACACTTTCGACCTTTTGTAGTCCTTGCAGCAGCAGCAGCAGCAGCAGCAGTGCAGTTATTTCCTTCACGTGAGATGCAGTCCTCAAAGGTTTCGTGTTACCGTGACAACGGGGGGGGTTTGTACATTTGTGGGTACATTTCATTCATGCTTTTTACTCACCGAATTGAAGAGAGTAATCTGTCGACTCGATCAATGACAAAGTGAAACGTTTGCGCTGGCCTTCCTCGGCTTTCATGTTCCCTGTTGCGGCCTCATTGTTCGAACTCAGTGTTTAACGTCCCGTTGCTATGAATTGTGGGGAATTCCGTCAGGCAAAGTCTGCCCGAAATGTGGTCTCACCGAGAATGTTCATAAAGTATCCGCAGGGGAGCTCTAAAAACAGGCTGACAGCCTGAGCTCACTGGATGACATAACAAAGGACATTTTAAAACCTCCATCCAACAGGTTGGGTTCCCTTCCAGCTGTTCGTGTGGTGTCACTGCCCCCCCCACACACACCTTACATGAGACGCAGAAACACTTCCACCCTAAAATCTGCTCACATGTTTCTATAAGGAACGTCTTCATCACCCCTGGATGTGCAGTGGGTCGTCGCGGTGTCACCTCAGGTTGTGATGTGCTGTTTATTTGGGTTTGGAGATGTTTTAGCACCGGCTGTGATTCGTTTGAATGGCAATACAGCCGCTTTTGACAGTTTACTTTTACTGCAGTTTATCCAGAACTAGATGCGGGATACGATGACGTCATACTCAAAATGGCAATTTGAGGATCATTCTTTGACTGTGAATTCCCAGATAACAGGAGAACAACGCGTCTGTACTGCGGGTGAATCTCGGCATGACGCGAGTCATTCCAGACGTGACTCAACAAACAAGCCGCCTCCCCCGATGTGTGCAGAGTTCGACTCCCGCAATCAGCCGATTTGGCTCTCGGTGTCCATCACGACGGCAGCATCGTGAAAGCTGCTGCATGTGTTTATTTTAACTCTCCCGTAGCGGTGCATTATTTATGCTTCCCCCGAGTTTGAATACCACAAAGTCCCTGGAGTCATTTATCTGCTGAATGGGGCCGAGTGACGCAAGCCCCGAAAAAGCATATGAAAAGCATTATCGTTCAGTGATTGTTGTTCTCCCCATGTTACACATCTCGGGTCCCCACAGTGCTCTGAGAGAAGGTTCCATCGCCAATGCTTTGCTTCCCCCCCCTTCCCCCTCCCCTTTTGGAACGACATCCTCATTGTGCACGGCCTGCTTTTAGTCTGGGAAACAAATTTGCCAATTTTCTGATTTATATTTCCAGGAAAGAATTCCAGCGCTACACATTCTTCAGAGGAACTTCGGAGGAACAATTAGATAACCAGAGGACATCAAACACCAGGGAGTCTCAGAGGAGCTCCGATCAGGGGTCGATGGCGCCTCTGATCGCTGTGACGAGTGACGCAGGACTCGCGTCCGAATGTCCAAACAGAGAGCAGTTGTCCTCCTGAATTAGTTGTGCCCAACTGGAGCGGTTTAACATGCATCCGGTTCTCATTCGGGTTTGCCCACAAGTCATAATAATTTAGGTTGTAACTATATGTGACATCATAGGAAAAACAACCCAATGTCACGCGCCAGATAAAACTGCTCCGAGCTAAGAAATAGTCCCAAACCCCCCCCCCCCCAAGAACTGTTGATTTACTTTTGCATGGGACAGAAAGTGTTCATTAGCGAGCGTAAGTGAAACGTTTGGGGTTGAAACAAATAGTTTTTTTTTTATCTCTGCATTCCATGAAGACAACTTTGATCTTTTTAAATAAAAAATAAAAAAAGAAGCATACTTTCCTTAATGTCTTTTGCTACGATGCCAAACTAGTTATTAAAGAACAAAATGTGCGTTAAAGGCGGATGTCGATGCGTCAGAAGAGAAGATGTGTGTTGTCGCCCTTTCAAATGGGATGAATCATGTTTGGCTTCTGGGGATTTGCCGGTGGAAAGACAGCTCCAACAGAAACCTCAATTTTCTCTGAAAAGCGTTGAAATATGAAAGTCGTTAATTTCTCACAGGTCTCCTCGTAAATAACGCCGGGAAAAAAAACTTTAAAAAAAACTAAAAATCCAGTTCTTTCCTGGCGGGACGACAGGTTCCGCGGCGGGGGGAAGCTTTCCCAGCTCTTCCGTCCGTGAGTCGACGCCGTCTGCCTTCGACACCCGAGGGACGCCGCCAGCAGGCCGCCGGGAAGGGGGCCGTGACCCCAAAAACGCACCAGGACTTGGAAATTTTCAAGGACTCAACAGTCCTTTTTTTGAGAGGGGGGGGGGGGGGGGATTTCAAGTCCAGAGGAAAACGTCTGTGAGAAAACGTCCTTTCACGTTTTTGATAGGATGCACCAGATGTTAGACCTTGAGGAAGGCTCCGGGCCAAAGGTCCGACGTTTCCAACGTGAAGCCAGACGTTGGAACGTCGCAACAATTAAACGGATTGGAAATTAAAATGTGCAGCTACGCTGGTGTCATCGCGTCACTATTTGTGTCCCGAACCAATACAACTTTGCAGATGTCCTAAGTGCTTTAGTCAGGGGGGAGGGGGGCCTTTTTAATGGATTCATCTGACAATTTATTTGGATTATAGCAAAAAATCGTTTATTATTGTAAAGAAAACAAGAAAAACAACTAGAACAACTGGACCGACGGGCATGAGCTCGCCCAGCGGCTCGGAAAGACGACAACATGGCAAAGTCTTCCTGGTTTGATGGACTCCGTGTGAATTTCGGGCGTCGTGATGTGTCGAACTCGGCTCGGCTTCCACTTTACAGAAAGGAGCGAACAGACGCGACGCCGCGCGGCGGTTACTGGGAAACAACCTGTTTGACCGCGAATTGACCCCCCCCCTTTAACGTTAACATCTCCTTTTTGAAATCGGGGCAAGAGAGCCGGCGGGTTCACACACAGTGGAACCACAGCGGAGGAAATAATAGACGCGTCGCACTGAAGTAGCGCTCGTCACGTTGAGTGTGCAGGCCAACGCGTTTGTTCTTGGGCCCTCGTTTCAGGCTGAGAGAGAAACAACTTCATTAGCTGGGCTGCTGGAGCAGAAGAAGACCGACACAAGCGAAGGAATGTGGACCGAATGAATGCGGCAGAAGCGAACTTAACACAAAGAGTTAAACGTTATTAGTATTGCAAAAAAAAATGTTATTGTCCATGAGCCAGGCCCCTGAAATGGGTCCTTTCTGCCAATTATTATTTATTCATGTTATACAATATTAAAAAGCTCTTTGTGTGCAGTTCAGAATTTCTACATTTGCATATATTTTCCCGCCGCAGCAGTAGATGGCAAAGGTCAAACTGTGTGTGGCCTCAGTGACATCAAAGTTTGACTGCTACATAGATTAAAGCATGACAAAGATGACATGACGTCACTCCGCATCAGTTATCCTCTGTTTTTATGGGAGAAATGAAAAAAATGAAACAATGATATGCTAATTCCTGCATTTTAACTTTGAATATATTCACTATGAAACCCCCCTATAACAATACAAAATAAGGAAGTAGGAAATAAGGCACATAAGTGAGGGGATTTGTCACCATCAATCCACTGGGTCATTGTTGAGATAATCCAAGAAGAGCACGTATTCGTTGGCTCGTGGGCAGCTCGCCTTGTGAAGCGGAGCGACGTCATTGGGTGAGTGGAAAAGTGATCCCTGTGGTATTAGTAAAACCAATCAATCAGGCGTTAGGCCCCGCCCCAAAGCATCCCTCTGCTGCATGGTCTGTTTGACTCTAAATGGACCATCATTCACTAAATGAACATCACGCTCCGTTGAAGAAGACCTGAAACTAGAGACTGAGACCATAAACTCATGTTTACAATGTTTACTGAGGGATTAAATCAAGAGAGAAGTAGAGTGGCGTCAGATTTCCTTTTCCAAGAAGAAGAGTCGCCCCCTGGTGGCCACTAGAGAGAATGAAGGTTTAATAAAGCCAAGGAGTTGAGATTGTTTTAAAAAAAAAGCTCTTTAGTTGCTGTGCAGAGAGTATAAGCCGGACCCAAGGGACTCTCTGTGGACATTGTTTAAAGGCGTCCACCCAGCGGTCCTCAAAGGCCTCCACGCCTCCAGAGGAACGACACGTCTGGAAGACGATGTGTCCCGGGTGGAGCGCGGAGGACGCCATGGGACGGCCGCTGGGACGGGGGGGACCTCTCCGTTACACGAGTCGCCCCCCCCGCTGATGGTTTTACAAGAACCATCGTCTCCCCAGCGTTCTCCTCCTTCGGCCCACGACCCGTCTGGAAATACCAGCGACCCGCCGGACCGAGAGGAGCAACCGATACTGAGAAGAGAACGGAACATTGGAAGGTCTCTTGGCGCTGGTCTGGGTTCTCCTAAAAGCCTGTTGTGTTATGATGTGGCTGCACGCTGGTCTGTCTGCTCTCCTTCAAATGTGACAAAACAACTTCGTGTGAGATTGGGCTCCTGAACGTTTTCCAAAGTTTTCCAAAGACGAACTTCGCATGGATCACCGTGTATGTGTTTTTTCTTTTCTCCCCCCCCCCCCCGGCCAGGTGGGTTGAACGTTTCCTTCTCTCCTTCCCGCCAGCTTTTTGTTCCCTCTCGTCTGCTCCCATTTGGCGCTCGTTTCGCCCGTTTTTTCTCGCCGCCAGCGCGACTTCTGTTCTGAACGTAGACCAAGTGTTGGCTTTGGCTTTGGGCCCCATCTCTGCTTTGTCGACACACAAAACACCAACCAGAAGCGCGACGGGTGGTAAAAACGAGTTTTTTCCTGATCGCGGGAAGCAGTCTCTGAGTCCAGCTCAGTTCGGGGGGGGGGGAAACGGATGTCTTTTTTCTTTTTTACAAACTTTAGGATCCGATCCCAGCTCGTTTAACTCAGCTCACGGCTGGAAGCGATTTGTCGCAAATGACGTTGTAAGATGTAGTTATGGATTCTTTCAGGAGTCCCTCTTGCATTCAAATGCAATTGAAGAAGCCAATTCAGACGTTAGCTGTCCTCTTCAAAATGATTTTGTGTAAATGTAAATATGCTACAAGAGGTTTCCGACCTAAAGAAAAGGGTCTCACCCCAGGATCCAACTTGACTTCATTTCCCTTTTTTATTTTTCTGTTCCGTCACCACATTGAAATCCTTTATTCAGAATTCGTAAGCCTCCGCTCTGACCTCTGGGAGCAGATTCTCTCTCCCTTTGGTTCATTTTATTCACATTTAAAGGGCTGTATCAGGAGTGGAGTTTCACCGCTCAGACCCTCGGGAAGGACAGAAAGCAGACAGAGAGCGCTCTTTCATTTATGCTTATAATTGAGTTTAGATTCAGAGATTAACATGAGCAGCAAGAGCATTTCTGCCCACCGTGAATCCATGATTGATGCGCATTGCAGACCCTGGTTTTATGTAAGACTTATGTAACACAGTCACTCTGTTTTTTTTGTATTCCATCTGAGCAGAATCCAACCGACTTATTGACAGGGGATTCGACGAGATGTTGAACGAATTATTCGTAGACGTGACCTCCCCCCCCCTCCCCCCCTTCAAGCTGAGCTCTTTAAAACCATTAGCTCTGCTCAAGATGTCCTTCCTGCAGGTCACAACCCCGACTGGTCGCTCACGCGGTGGAAAAAAAAAAGCGAGGCTCCGGAGGAGGAGGAGGAGGAAGAGGAGGAGGAGGAAGTCTTGCCGTTTTTTCCACTGGAAAGATCGTGCACGTGCACGTCGAGTGGAACTGTGGTTTTTGGCAAATTAGATCAGTGCTCAGCGTGTCAGCGGCTGGAGATCTAGGATCACGTCCACTCCTCCCCCCGCGGCAGCGCCTTTTTTTTTTTTCATGACTGCAGCGGCTTAAGCGCAACTGGAAAAATCAGTGAATGGCATTTGTTGGGCTCAACATATTAAAAATGTATCTTCTGCCTTTAAACACTTTTTTTGGGGGGGGGGGGGATTCATATTCAATACTGGAACATATTTCATCTATTTTTTTTTACTTCCCAAGAAGGTAAAACTATAACCAGTGCAGCAAAGGGAAGATCTGGACAAAGAGTAAACGGCAATTACCCAACAGGTGACCGTCACGTGAGCTTCTGCTTCCTCTCATCCTGTCATTTAAACCCACTGAATAACAGCTGCTGGGCGCGTTGAAGGCTTTTGTGTCTCCTCAGTCTCCACAGGCCTCCACTTACGCTCTTTTATCACGTTAAACTCAACAAAGAGTCAATTGCAGAGTCAAAATATGCAATTCAATCCAGTTAAAATGCTTTCAGCTGATTTGTTCAAGAGGAAAGACTCAATATTTCTTACAGTAAATCACTGATATTGCCTCGTTTTCTACGGGTTACATTCAGATATTTGACTTTAAATATGGTAATACCATATTGTGAAAACACAAGTGTAGTTAAAGTATCACAAGTCTTATATCATGTCCTTTTAACCAGTATAATGCAAACAAATACGTCGCCTAATATAAAAGTCTAAGACCACAAACATGTCATCAGACCATTCTGAAGTTGTATTTTATAAAATCACTGAAGATTACAGAGCCGTTATGTTTGATTTGTGTTTCAAGTGGTGTCCACGTGACCTCCTTGTTTATATCTCGGTAAAAAAAAGAGGCCATTCTCATATATTCTAAAATAAACTTTACGCGAATCCACACCGGTCTTCAGAGGTTTCGTGAGGCTGTGCTGCTCGGGACTGAGTGCCCCCCCCCCCTTCTTAAAGTGACGGAGAGGCTGTAATTTGAGAGGAGCTGAGAGGTATTATTAGCCAGAAGAAGAAAAGGAGACGTCCAGATGTTGCGTTCGCGGCACGGAGCTACAATCAGATCCCCCCCGTCTCTGCGCGCACTGATGGAAGCGGACGGTTAACGGGAGCAAGTTTAGAAAAGAAGAAAAAACACCTTTTGGTTGTAATTTCCATTCTTTCTTACTTTCTTTCTTTTTTTTATTACAATCTTTTCGGACAAAGAGGATAAAAACGCGACAGCGGAGCCTCAGCTTAACCGCGCAGTCTGGACGTTTAAACCCGGTTGAAATGCGCGCGCTGGGGATCAAATAAGCCACTTTTACCGAATGAACCGTGTCCCCTTTGCTCTCTAAACAAGCCCGTCCGGTCCACCGATGCTTGGCGTGGGACGGAGAGGCTCCATGGCTCCCCTCCACTGGCTCCTGTGCGCCGGCGTCTTCTCGCTGCCGCCGTGCGCCGCCTTCTTCCGCGGACCTCTCCAGCCGGAGATGTCCAACGGCACCTTCCACCACTACTTCGTGCCGGACGGGGACTACGAGGACAACGACGACCCGGAGATGTGCCAGATGCTCTTCAAGATGACCGACGAGCGGAAGTGCGTCCTGGACGAGGACCGGGACGAGGTGATCCGGGACGACTTCTCCATCCTGCGCCGGCACGTCGAGGACTCGGCCCGCGTGCTGGAGGGCATCGGGAGGAGCATCTCCTACGACCTGGACGGGGAGGACAGCTACGGGCGGTACCTGCGCAGGGAGACGGCGCAGATCGGCGAGGCCTTCGCCAACTCGGAGAAGTCGCTGCTGGAGCTGGAGGTGAAGTTCCGGCAGAGCCAGGAGAGCGAGCTGAAGGAGGAGCACCGGCTCAACGACGACTTCCTCAGCATGGTGGTGCACACGCGGGACGTCCTGAGGGACACGCTGGACGTCTCCGTGGGGCTGCGGGACAAGCACGAGCTGCTGTCCCTGGTCATCCGCAGCCACGGCACCCGGCTGAGCAGACTGAAGAACGAGTACCTGAAGCTGTGATGGACGAAGAAGAAGCGGTCATATCAGGGATGAAAACACGACTTAAAGGGCCAGTTCACCTGAAATACCAGTATATTCTCCAGGAAAAAAGAAGAAAAAAAGAAGAGAACTGGTAGAAACAGCTTTTACTGGTAAAGGAAACAATAAGACAAACACTTTTAACTTTAATAATTGCTTTGTTTTTTTTTCTCCATCAAACAATCGGAGAACGCTGACGGGTTATAGGCACGTACCCTCAGATGATTCCTGGCTTAATATGTCCAGGTCATGTGATTGCAAAAGTGGAAAGAGGGCCGCTGCCCCAAGGCCCCCCCCCCCCCCCCCCCCCCCAAAAAAACCCCATATCTGTGATTCGGTAATTATCCGGCATTATAACCTGGGCTCACGGCCGTGTTTTGCAGAGTTGTTGTGCATCAAAATCTGTAGAATACCTTCTTATTGTTATAGTCGATTTTATACTCATGAGGTCAATATTTCCAAACTCAGTTGTGCTCCAGGAGACCAAAAAAAAGTCCATAAATGTCCATTGGATGGACTAATGGTGTTCATTTCTGTGAGGGATAATATAAAAAAAAACCCACCTGGGCTTATAAAACCAAAACACTCTCTGTAGGAACCGCTAAAGGGGGGAATCTAGTTGACGGAAGCTTGATGATAATCTAAAAGTAAGCCTTCGAGCCAGAAGATCATTAAGGTGACAACAGGAACCATCAGCTCTCTGCACAACGCATTCAGTGAGCAAACACACCGAGTGACGATTGACCTCTGGGACCTTTTGGACACATCTGTCAGCAGTGAAAGAAGACGTGTTTGGAAATGAGTCTTTGAGCGTTTTTCGTCACGTCGCATTGAGGGTCGGCGTCGCGTGGTAACCGCGGCGACCCTGCAGAACGTTTGGGAGAATATATCAAAGAATGTTTACATATGGACACCCCGTGTTTTTTCCTTTTTTCCTGCTTTTTTCCAGCAGCACAATCCTAAATGCTAAGTGTCCCGTTTGTTCGATTCTGCATATTATCTTGCAAAAATGTACAGTGTGATATAAGAAGTAAGTAAATACTGTGAGTTCCAATATCTTTATTAAAAAAACACACATATATATATATATATTCATTGTTTATGAAAAGTTATGAAATAGAGCCGCATATATCTATTCTTGCTAAACATTTTGAAAGATATGCGGCGAGATGTAAAAGACGGATAAGACTGCAGGCAGCACTCACCGGGTTGTGTTTTGTCTTCTTAAATAAACAGTTTGTGTTGGAGTTGTGTTTTGTGTTCGTTCATTGCTGAGCTCGTCTAGAAGCCCACGAGGTGACGGTGGGATTCAAGCCTTTCTTATCGAGCCCAGACCACCCCCCCCCCCCCCCCCCGCGGAAGGGTTTCCGCACCCTTCGGTGGCGCTCTGGGGCCACGGGGGGGCCCCGCACACCGAGTCCACCGCGCGCCCCCTGTAATCACGAGGCCCCTCCAGCGCGTGCTCCTCGGGGCTTTTGAGGCCTGCTGTAGATGAAACGCACGGCCCTCTCGTGGGAGATCTGGAGGGAGGCGGCGAGCTGTTGGTATTCACGTTTGATGTTGGGAGTTGTGGCGGCGATGCCTCGCAAACAAGATGCCATGTTTTTTTTTCGTGACACTTTTGGGCCAAAAAAAAAAGAAAGGTCGCGAGTGCGGTTGAGGGCACGAGGTCAAAGGACTTTGACGTCAGCGACGTTGCAAAGTACAGTGTGACGTTCTGCACTTGATACTTTGAGCCCACTGACACAAGGACAAGTTAAACAAAACCTTTGACCAGCCATATGGGGAGGTACATGGTGTTCGATTAACGCGTTGTTGGAAAAAAAAAAAAACCTTTGAGTATAATTTACAGGTTGGTAGAACATGGTTTAACCACTGGAGGCTACAACCAGCCGATATAGCAATGATTGACATGTAAAATGAAACACTTTTTGGCCATTTTATTCTGCCACAAAAATAAAAATCAAGTTGAAAATATTTAGTTGTAAAATACTCGATTCCAGCAATGATATTTAAATGATACATTGAAGTTATAATGGTGTGGGAAAGTGGAGAGTGTGCGTTGTTGTTGTGGTTAATGAGTGTGTGCACACATCCGTTGCAAAGCCGACGTAGATAATCCTCACTTACCCTTTGAAACCCCCCCGTTGTAACTTGAGTGCCCGTGACTCGGGTTAATTATTGCCAATATAAGCTAGAAAAACTCCACTCAGATGTTGGCAGGTGTCACTTCCACAGAAAGAAGGTTGTGCACATCGGCCCCAGTGGACCCAGTGGACCCCATCTTTCCGGGTACCTGTGGAGAAAAAAAACAGCAAGTGGTATGACCGAAATTTTTATTATTGATTCCAGTGTAGATATACACCAATATACTTTCCAATTTTATTTCATATTTTATTTATTTTTATGTTATCTACGTTCACTCAACTGTAAATTCCTCCGGTAAATTGAGAAATAAGTAACTTAGAATTGAATTATTAATCTTATTTTTTTATCCATTGGATGGATTATTATGACATTTTTAATTCCAGGTTAAAAAATATCATGAATCAACATTCATGGCATATCAGCGTTTTGTAATTACCGGTATACATTTTCTCATTCATCCATCCAATGTTGTGTAAATGTTTCAATTGATTGTAAAAAAAAAAAGCATATTTAAGGTTTTTAAAATATTTTTCTAAATTGGGGTTATTATGTGCTCCGTGTTAACACGCTAGAAGGCCAGGTTAAATCACCATGCCAACGGCACCGTCTGTTACCCCAGCAACGGCGGCGGAGGCCCCCTCGCGAGCGGCTGCGCTGGTGGCGCACTTTTACTCGCTCGAGACGCACTTTATGCCCGCGTACGTTTGATTTCCGCGCGCGCACCGACCTGCTTTGCGGTGTCCCAGATTTTGACAGTGATTTGCCGTCATCGATAAGCCCCGCTTCAGGCGCCCGTACAGCAGTGCTCCATCGCTGCGGGTTATTCACACATCCGTGTTGGCGTGGGACCGAGAAGTGGAGCAAAGGGTACGTCATCCCGCCGGGTCAACCTTTCACCTACTTCCCCCCCCCCCCACCTCACTCTCCCACAGCGGCGTCTGTGTGTTGTTGACGGAGGCGACGCTCGCGGGGAAGAGGAACCCTCGTCAATTTATGACATAACACAGACTTATAACAGGTAACACTCGAGTTTTTAAAGTTGTTTCGATGTGGCGTTAGTGCACGAGCTTTACACGGCGACCCGTTGAACCCGTTGAGCCGTTGAACGTCTGCGTCAGCTTTGAACCTGAGAGTGGGATGTAACGTTGGCTATACTTAACGCATAGTATAACTTACGTTAGCTTAGCTAACCGGTTAGCTTCAGCTACTCTAATTTAACCCCTCTTTTTAATCGACGTCCGGTGCAGTTTGAGACGAAACGTCAGAGGAGTTGATTTGACTCTGACGTTTGAGTTTTAAATTCTTTTTTTAAAAATTAATTTTTCATCACGCTGTACGCTAACGTGCGTACATGATGTACGTGACGTCACATCATAAAAAAAAGCTATGTCACATTATAGTGGCGGAACTCAAACGTTGCTTTTCCTTGTTTCAATATTATCGTACATTAAATGTTTTAGAGTTTTGAACTTTTGGTCAGACAAAACAAAATATTTGATAACATCAATTTGGGCTTGTGCAGGTTTTTCAGTTTTCTTATTAAAATTAAATATATGTGTTTTCTAAAATAATGCTCCTGTTTTGCCCGGATCTTACTGACACACAGTCAGCAGATCAGTCATATGACAATACTGTACTTCCGGCTGCCACAGTGACCAAACACCCTGGAAAGGTTCACATTTTCTACTGCACCCAATGGCTTTGCTCAAATGGGCGTGTTAGATATAAAGTCACAAATTGCTGAATTATTTTAACTTGGTCACATTTTCCATGTGCTACTCAATTTAATTATATGCTGTAAAAGCAATTTATTTGCTAAGAACTGTGACATGAACATTTAGCTTTAATACGTCACTCCTAAATTTGTCAACTTGATTTATACATCTACATATTTTGTACACCCATTTCTGATGCTATGGCTTCCCCTTTCTCATTTACCGCCCAGTTGGTGTCCCTTTCTGATCCGGAGACATTGTCAGGTGAAATGTGGATGAGTACATTCTCGCGTTTTGCCCGGCCCTCCCTGCAGTGGAGCACCTCCGCAGTGGCCTGCCGGGCTCTGAGGGCTTGTCGTAGTCCAGGACGGGCTGCGGGTCCACTGTGCTGTGGCCCGACTTCAACGCAGCTGCGCGGACAGCAGACACTGGGGTCGGCCTGCGTGCCGTTGGCTCAACACTCCGTGAGGAGCGTCCGGGCCCTGGACGAGGAGCGGATGATGGAGGTGGAGTGGGAGAGTGGAGGCCTCAGTCTGTACCCGTTCACCTGGCTGAGGGACAACTGCCAGTGCCCGCTGTGCACCCTGGACTCTGCTCAGGCTCGGAAACTGTTGATGTCGGATCTCGACGTCCACACAGGAGTCGACGCCGTGGAGGTCACCAACGACAACAAGGTTAGGGAGCTGCCATTGTCACACTTGTTTGTCTTTGTATAAGAGGTTTCATTTTTGAGAAAAAGATCCACACTGATGAAGCTATGTCTGCATCCTCACCCTGAAGGATGTTAACATTTGCCTACAGTAAAGGGGTCCATTCAGGGCGAGCTGCAATGGTGAGAGACTTGTGTATTTGGGTTACGATCCTATTTAAAATTCTGAGGGAGAAAAGGGACACTTTTCCACCCACTGCGAAAACAAACAGTTCTCCAAATATTGAGCTTGAAAGTTCATGAAGTTTCTGGAAAATCTTTATGCAGGATGAGGTTTGAAAATGGAATCGAAGTAGGAGTAAAATCGACCTTGCCCGTGAAATCGCCGCCGCAGGTCGTACAGCGTGGCAGATCCTTTTGATTTGATGTGTACGGTTAACTATTAACACAAGGTTACAAAGTGTGGAGAAGTGACTCGGTGAAGTTAAAGAATTGAATACTTCATCTGTACACTTCACACTCCCACTCCCATGTGTCGTCACCTTAGCAACAATCAACATTTTGTTACATCGTGGTCGATTTAACCAGAGAAAACCATTAAATGTGCATTACACAATCTTCCATTAGTTGAAATATCAATTAACAGCGAATTTATCTGAAATTACTTTAATCATGTATAAGTTGTTTGAGTCATTTTCCAAGAAAAAACAAACACATTAGATGTTCCCACCATCTCTAATGGAGGAATGGACTGCCTTTCCATCTCTCCCAGTTCTCTAATTGTAGACATTTCATGGCATCACCTCGAGCCGCAGAGAATTACTTTCTGATGTTTCACAGACCAAACTATTTATTTTTTATCAGAAACGTAATGCACCATTACTCTTGAAAATTGCATTTACACTTTGGTGGACAGTTTGAGGGCAACTGCCTGGCGATAAACTGAGGTTATCTGATTTTGGCAGAAGCCCACGTTCACTCTGACCTTTAAATGCTCCGAATTAACCGATCTGCATCCCTCAGAGGTCTCTGAGATGGGACGAGGCTGTAAACACACAGCGTGGACAAGCTACTGTGTGTCATTAGATTCTGTCGACAAGAAATGAACGCACTTATGTTCCCCTGTAGCAGGACTCACTCGATTATCTGGTATTATCGTAAACATGTGTTTCAAGTACCACAGTAATGTTTGCATGCTGGCTACATAGACAGGATTATCGCTGCATTGGCCAAAAAAAAGACACAAGTTTTAAAAAAGCAGATGGTGGACATGCAAATCCAATCTTTTCATTTGTTTCAGGGGTTTTTCCATATTCTGTGGGTTCTTCAGCTGATTTTGAAACCTTTTTTTGTGACCTTGTGGGCTCGGTGGTAGCTCTGACAGCGTGGCGGCGTAGCAGCGAGGGGGGCGGGCCTCAGCGAAGCGTCAGTCGGGTCCAATGGGTTTCTTTGCGTCTCTCGACAGGTGTCCGTTCTGTGGCCCGACCGCCACATCAGCGCGTTCGACGCAGACTGGCTGAAGAAACGCTGCTTCTCCACCGCGGCCAGACAAGCATTGAGAGAAGAGCTTTTCCTCAACGGTGAGTTTAGCTTTTTTTTAAATGGGCCACTCGAGTCTGAAAATGTAAGGCGGCAATTTAGAATTAAATGTAATGGGAAGAATAGAGGACCCCTGTACTGTATAGCTGCTGCTAGCCGAGTCCCACTGTGCTCATCGTCCAAGAGTATTTATGATGTGAATGTAATTAGTAGAAGAGGATGCTATAGTAATAAATAAAAAAAATGAATACACAATAATGTGCTCAAGCTGCTGACAAAGGGGCCTCTAATGATTGGACTGCACCGGTCTGAAACTAATGAATGCTTGCTAATTGATTACCATGTTGTTGATTAAAGAGATTTTATCGGAGGCCATAAATCACATTGCAGCTGTCTTAGAATTAACAGGATGAACAGACCCTATCATGATTTAGTGCACTTTTAAAGCAGCATGTGAGAACAGTCATTTGTGGGCTTGGCAAGCAGCTTGTACGTGAATGCAAACAGGTCCAATTAAGCTTGTCACGCTTTCCACAGTCATACCTTTATGGGTAACAATGTTGTATTTCACTCTTGATACTCACCTTTGTCAAAAATGAAGTACTTTAAAGGTGCATTATCTGTAGTGACCAGCAGGGGGCGACTCCTCTGGTCCTGCAGAAGTCTATGAGGAAATGACTCCACTTCTCTCAGTAAACTTTGAGACCATAAACTCACGTTTACAATTTCAAGTATTCTTTAATATAACATTATGCTCAGTTGGTAAATGAAGGGTCAATTTACAGTCAAACAGACTACAAAGAAGGGTGTGCTTTAGGGCGGGGCTACCTTGTGATTGACAGGTTGCTAATACGTCGTCGTCCTGGGATTTGCCGGGATTTGTATGGAGTCAAGTTGTTGTCCGTTAAAGTCAATGGTAACATTTTGGTTGTCATCTTGTACTTTGCTTGTTTCAGTTTTGATTGCACTTTTTTTTTTTAAGTAGGCCAAAGTGCCAAACCGGAGGCTTCAAAATTCTCTAAATTAAGTGTGTTTTGTGCTTTATTGTCAAAATGGGGGAATTAAGAGAATTATAGTTGGAAATTAAATGTAAGATTCAAACACTTGGCTCATGGCAAAAGCCGAAATAGTGTGTTTGTGGAAAAAAATGCTTGTTTACGTCTGTCATGTAATTAAGCATCAGCTCCCTGGTGGTTGTGTTTGTGAGAGACTCTCTGCTAACCGCCCGCCTCCCATTTAAACTTTCTTTCCACTCATATTCTTCAGTACCATAGAGGGGTTGTTGAGAGGGACGTTTTTTCCTTCTTCTGCTTCTCTAAAGACTGGAAAGAGAACTCATTTTCCAGGACATTTACACTCACCCGCCGCCCTCTCCCAGTCTGCCAAGCAGCCCGGGAGAGAGAGTTCAGCCGTAGAACAAGGTAGCAGCGTTTGAGCCGAGCGGGGGATGGACTGCAGTCGGGATTGTGTACACACACACACACACACACACACACACACACACACACAAGGTCCTGAAGGACCCACAGGGCTGAGTGGCTCCTGCTTGGTTCCACACTGATTACAGTGACGTGTGTGGGTGCTTTGCAGAACTAATACATTCCTGTTGAAGTGTAAACAGATCCCCCTCGTTAGGAGTTACAGACAGACTCATTATGTGGATTCTGACGCAAAAAGAATACAAGCTGATTCTGCACACACACACTTCCTGCCTAAAATGTCTTGCACCGGGGGGAAAAAAAGGACAACTTTTAAGAGATGCTGAGCTGTGTTTGACCCCCCCCCCCCTCCCCCGTCGACTAACGGAAGCGTGGTCAACAGTGTGACTTTCTGTTTCCTTTTCCGCGCGGTGCACCTCGACTTTACAGGCCCGGGAAGCCCGTTAAAAGCTCTCAGCAGTGAAAGTGAAGCGCGTGAGGTCAACATGAAAATTGGAGCTCTGGGGATACTCAACCTCCCTCTTTTATGTCCGCACCAATGTTTCTTTTCTTCTGCTTTCCCCCGTTTCTATGGAGTTGAGGAACTCAAACCGCGGCATGTAGCTCAGAGGCAGCTGTCATCGGGGTGAGACATGGAAATGATACCATTCCACGACGCTTACCTCATGATATTCAAAACCTTTACATCTGTGATACACGGCCCGCAGGATTCTCAGACGGATGATTAGAATTTTAAATGACTTTTGCATGCTTCTGAACTCCAGTCAGTTCCTCATTTGGAGCGTTGTCTGGGATCAACGTCTCTGGTTTATTGTGCTGGAGCAGGTGTTTGCTGCAGAGCAGCGTAACGCCACGGAGCTCCTGAGAGGTGAACATCTGTACGCAAGTCTCATTACACCCGTTCTGCCTCTGCCATATGGAAAACCCATTTAAGCGGGAGGGTCAAGAACCGCTCTGCCTGTTCTTACCCAACACAAGCTCACCGTTGTCCACATTTTGCTTCCTTTGGAAGGAACAGGTCCCCGAGGCCCCGTAGGTGTGTGCAACCAGGAACTCAGACCTCAAACAAGCTCTTACAGACATTTTACTAAGCCTCTAACATCCCAATGTACACTTGTTATTGTTTTGAAAGCTATAATTCGGCAATTTAAAATGTTTGATAGTCTTGCTGGGTTTCAGGCTGCCTCTTTTCATCCAGAAATGGAGCTTGATCTTTGCTTTGCTGCAATGTCTGTTGGGCCTGTTTGAGTCCCAGTGATTTAAGCATGAGCATTGACCTCCAGCAGTGAGGTCAAGGTAGACCATTGGTAGGAATCCAGCAGCTCAGCGAGCATTGATGCACGGAAGAACAAGGACAAGCGGTGGGAAATGTCCGAGACGCCCTCGGGATGAACTGTAATAACTTGAAGTGATCCCCTCACTCGTCATACACTTCCTGTTAGTCTGTCAACATCCGCTCCGTGGAGCAGCTGGAGTTCTGGGACATTCGTGATCCCCCTAAAGGGGCTTTAATTATTCCTGGACTTTTCCACCAGCCTGCTGCCATTTGTACATTTAATGAGTGAGATGTCCTCGATGTTTCCTCTTGTCTTCGGGTCAGAATGACATCTAACTTTGACTTGTTTTTACATATTCCACTTGGAAGCTGTTACCTTTAAGAACTCTCACTGACCCTCATTGGTCAGCCTTTTGGCCGTCGCCGTCTTGTTTTAGATCAAAACAAAATTTTCTCAACTCTGACGAGGCAGCGTGTAATAATTAACCGCACAGTTTGTCATATTTCCTGACAAATAACAGTTTTTGACCTTCAACGTTCATTCGCCTGACAGCCGCGTCGTGTCACTCGTGACATTTTGCTTCTGATATTTGAACCGTGCCATCGTCTCCCATTGTGCGGCTCGTCATGTTTATTTAGTCGGGGAGGGAGGCTCGCGACTGATTTCATGTCAGCCAATTCTCACACACACTGTTTGAATAGTGTCGAGTCACTTTGTGAGATCACAGGGAGTAACTGGCCCACGTTGTGCTAATGGGGGTCAGACCCATCTCCGGTTTAAAGGCTGACATTTGAGTCGTTTTGTTTGTATGGATCCAGATTTTGTTGTTATGATAAGTCTCCAAACCAAGTAGTCAGGAACCCTTGAATACTCCTAGATTCACAACGAAGGTTGTTCCTACTTTATCACAGACCTTTAAAGGCGTCTACATTACATATCATTTAGCTTTTGTCCAAAGCGACTTACGTTGCGTTATAACCCATCAATTACATTCTGCCTGGGGAGCAATTAGGGGTTGGGTGTCTTGCTCAGGGGCACCTTCGACATGTCACATGGGGCAACTGGCATTTGAACCACCAACCTTGTGGCACCCAGTGCATCACACTACCCCACGCGCCACCGTCGCCTCGTCCAGCCGAGGGATGAAGGCCGAGTGGGGCTTTGTACTCCTGAACCCAAACGTCCACCACCAGATTTTGATCTTGTATCTATCAATCAGTCACATGACGCGTCAACGGAAGGTGTGATGAGATTAAGCTGTTTCAGCTTCCTTTGAAGAAGTACAGCTCCTTTCACTAATCGTGACCCAAAAGAATCTAATCCTCACTGTCTCTGCCTCAGGTGTCTCTGCCTCAGGTGTCTCTGCCTCAGGTGTCTCTGTCTCTGCCTCAGGTGTCTCTGCCTCAGGTGGCCTGTCTCTGCCTCAGGTGTCTCTGCCTCAGGTGTCTCTGTCTCAGGTGTCTCTGCCTCAGGTGTCTCTGCCTCAGGTGCCCTGTCTCTGCCTCAGGTGCCCTGTCTCTGCCTCAGGTGCCCTGTCTCTGCCTCAGGTGCACTGTCTCTGCCTCAGGTGTCTCTGCCTCAGGTGCCCTGTCTCTGCCTCAGGTGCCCTGTCTCTGCCTCAGGTGCCCTGTCTCTGCCTCAGGTGCACTGTCTCTGCCTCAGGTGCCCTGTCTCTGCCTCAGGTGTCTCTGCCTCAGGTCCACTGTCTCTGCCTCAGGTGTCTCTGCCTCAGGTGCCCTGTCTCTGCCTCAGGTGCCCTGTCTCTGCCTCAGGTGCCCTGTCTCTGCCTCAGGTGTCTCTGCCTCAGGTCCACTGTCTCTGCCTCAGGTGTCTCTGCCTCAGGTGCCCTGTCTCTGCCTCAGGTCCACTGTCTCTGCCTCAGGTGTCTCTGCCTCGCCTGTCACGGTCGGTGCGTCTCACTGAGCTGCGACACTGTGGTTCAGATCAAACTTCCTCGTACCACACGTCTCTTTCCACAGAAATGAGCTCCTCGGATCAACTACATTGTGTTAAATCCGTTGTCATCTCTTTTAAAATGTCAGCACCTTTCCATGAGACCGCATGGAAAGCTGGACGCTCGCACCGATTGGCTGCCTCGTTCCTCCGGCGCTTTGAATAACGCTGAAAGCGTCGAGTGAAAGTTGGCAAAACGAACCACGTCTGACAAACTACTGCAAGGCTCAGTGGAATTCTGGGAAACGCTGAAGCTGCTGATGGAGAAAGAGTTGTGTTTGGATTTGTGTGTGTGTGTGTGTGTGTGTGTGTGTGTGTGTGTGTGTGTGTGTGTGTGTGACTGCTCTGTCATCCAGGTATGTTAGTGAATAGGAAAACAACAGGGAGCACAGTTTATTTTTGTTTGTTCATGGGAGGAGTGTTAGACCCCCCCCCCCCCCCCCCAGAAGAAACAAAACATCCGGATCCAGTGCATTTGTAACATTCTGGGTCGACCTTTGGCCATTCCTGACCCCCCCCTCCCCTCGACAAGCCTTAACAAGCAGCGGGGGGGTGTCTCTGTGGAAGTCACTGCAGACGGCGCATGGAAAAAGGGCTGCAGCCAGCTGGCTGAGGGATGGGGGAGGATTTTCTTTTCCTCTTGTCTGTCTGGCGGAGGCGCACAGATTATTCATCATGAAATAATGATTCCTCAGGGTTCTGTTCTCCTGGAGGCCGGCTGTGGTCCTGAGGAAGCTGGAGAGCAACAGTTGAGTTGTAGAATTACCCCCCCCCCCCCATTAACCATTTCAATGTGTTTCTTTTTTTCAGCATTTAGCTTGACTTTTTAACTGAAATACACATCTTTCAATGTGTGTGGGCCCGACGTCTCAGGGAGAGGAGAAGGAACGCCAGGTTCTCCTATGACGAGGCCTCGTGGCGCCGCTCTTCCTTGTTCGTGTGTGAGCGTCTGTTCTGATGAAGCGTCCCCTCTGCCCCTCCCAGAGCGCCACTACTGGGACTCGGAGCTGCGCGTCCCCACGGCCGACTACCAGGAAGTCCTCCGCGACGACCAGGCCGCGCTGGACTGGCTGCTGGCCCTGCGGCGCGTGGGCGTGGTCCACCTGACGGGGGCCGCCGCCGAGCGGGGCGCCGTGGCCCGACTCGCCGAGAGGGTCGGCTACCTCCGGCTCACGTTCTACGGGTGGGAGTCAGCTACATTATACATATAATGTGTATAAGATGTTCTCAGATTTTCACTCTAAAATGTTTAGGAAACCGTCCCGATTGGTCAATTATCTGCAGCTTTGATTCATTTGGTTTCCATGGTGAAGATTAGAGAGTCTGTGGCCCTTTCATCACGCCAGACTTCATCACTTTGACTAACCGCAGCGCCGATAACTCTGGGGGGGGGGGGGGTGCAACCTCAGCAGAGCATTCCAGCCTTTTACACCAGAGGAATTACCTGGTGCACTCAGTCAGAACCGAGGTTTGGAGCGTAGAGCCTCCTCCTCGCTGCCAGCGGATGAGCTCACTCTGCAGGAAGTGGAGCGAGCGGTCCACACCAGGAGCTCATCTTCTGGAGGTAAATAATGCTCTCTCTTGGTCTCCAGGCACACGTGGCAGGTCCAGGACAAGCCCATGGCTAACAACGTAGCCTACACCTCAGGGAAGCTCAGCCTCCACACGGACTACCCGGCCATGCACTTCGCACCTGGAGTGAGTCAAACGGGTCGATTTATCTGCACTGATACCGGGTCACTGTGCATTAATGTGCTGATTTGAGTGTGTGTGTGTGTGTTGCAGGTGCAGTTCCTGCACTGCGTCAGCGCGGCTGAGGAGGGGGGGGAGAGCGAGATGGTGGACGGCTTCCACATGGCCGAGCTGCTGCGGAGAGAAGACCCCGAGGCCTTCAGGACGCTCTGCTCGGTCCACGTGGACTTCACCGACACGGGGACGGACTACTGCGACTTCATGCTGCAGTCCAAGAAGAGCATCATCGAGTGAGCCGCTCCGTCCACACACACACACCCCCCCCTACTGTCTCTGTGTTCCAGCAGAGACCTCCCAGGAATCTAAATGCATTAAAGCAAATCGAGCGGTGGAGTTGAGATGGGACGCTGCCATCTGCTGGTCACAGTTATGTCTGCGTGTTCTCTTTGAGGAGACTTTGAGCTGTGTAAAGGTTTATGTCGCTTTAAGCACCATGTTTGGTTATAAATTAAAAACAGACCATTTGATCTCTAATGAATGTGTGCAGTGAATAAAAGGCGTTCAAATCCTGGGTTGAACTAGAACTCAATGATTACTTTAATTGATGAATCCTAGAGACAGTTTCTTTATATTTAACTGAAAGAGTCCAGATTTTGTCAGATGAATCAATAACTCAAAAAAGATCCTTCTAGTGAATTTGGCATTTCATTTTTAATTCAAATGACAAATCTGAAAAATAATTTCACCTCTAAAACTCACGGCGTTAAACCCCCCTCCCCCCACAGAGTTGATGCCGAGGGCCGAGTTGTGAGGATCAACTACAACAACGCCACCAGAGACTCTGTGCTGGACCTCCCCGTGCAGCAGGTGCAGCCCTTCTACCGATCCATCCGGGCCTACGTGGACGTCATGAACCGCCGGGAGAACGTGGTGACCTACAAAATGACCCCAGGTCAGTGGACGTCTGCAGACTGGACGCACTGACTTTAGACAGGAAGCCGTCTCGTGACTTTGTTGTTGTTGTTGTTGTTGCGTTGCAGGCGACGTGCTGACCTTCGATAACTGGCGCCTGCTGCACGGCAGGAGGAAATACAGGAGCCGGCCCGGCAGGACGCGGCACCTGGAGGGCGCCTACCTGGACTGGGACGAGGTGATGTCCCGCCTGCGGATACTGCGCAGCGCAGTGCAGGGGAACGCCTGAGCTCAGCGCCGCCGACCCATCGGACCGCGGGGTCAGGCGCCAATTCTGACTCGCGTATCGAGTCATTTGATGAATTACGATGATTTTTGGCTTCACGGGAATAAGAAAGTTTAAAAGGTGACAGCAGCCTTTCAATCATGTAGCGATGCAACGATTCAATGCAAAGTTGAGAAACGCCGTAACGTGCTTTTGGGTTCAGTCGTGGTGACAAATTAGTTTTATAAACTTTAAGGTTGTTTACATTTTCCTGAGAGTGCCACATTGATATAAAGATATTGTACAATTTATATATATTTTTGAATAAATTCATCACTCCCAATTCTCTGGTTGAATATCTTTGCGATGGAGAACCTTGAATGAACTCTTTATTCTGTAGAAGCAGCCTGAAAGGAGAGCTACGGTACACAAGTCATTAAAAAACCCAAATCACCACGACGTGCACTTTCTAAATAAATAATTAACTTTAAGCCCCTTTTTCTCTCCATTAAAAAGACGGACTATGCCGAGCCTCACTTGCGATCACTTTTATTATATTGCCAAAGCTGTACATTTTCTATAAATACTTTTTCTTCCCAACGCTGGAATACTTACACCCAGAACCTCCCAGAACCTCAGCTCACGGTACGACGACACGCGAGTAGTAGTAGTAGTAGTACTCGCAGTACTCCAATGAAGTAAAACACTTTGAACGGTGTCCCGCTCAGAACCGACTGTAGAGATGCCAGTTTGCTCTTGTTTCTACATTATATTCATTAGTGGAACAACATCTTCTGATCGTTTTCCTTTGCACAGTTAAAATCACTAAAAATACAAGCGTCAGAATAAAAAAACAAGGAAAAGAAACAAACATCTGAGCTGTACCGATATATTGCTGATCCGGACACACACACAGTGAAAGTTAACGGACCAGATTCAACTGTTGTTTACTTTCACGGAGCAGAACCACTGAGACTCTCGTGTGTTTGATCCCTGGATGGAAACCTGCTGCTGCTTTTATACCCCTGTGGATGTTTTTGTATTTTTTTTATGGAGTTTACGATGAAGTGAAACCAGATTGTGTGTCAGAAGACCTGATCATTATAAATACTTTGGATCTTAGCTCTGTTGATCAGACAGAAATGTTATAAAATCCGCTGAATTAGGGGTTTGTTTAATGATCAAACTACGGATCACATTCGGAGCTTTTAACATTTTTAATTTCCAGCTACAAATGATCTTTTTTTTCCGCTTCGCTTCTCGTTAAACTTTGAATGATTATTTCGGGCTTAATGAGTGTCTTACTGGCGTAACTGGTTGGGGGCGGGGCCAGCAGCGGGTTCCTCACCCATGTGACACGTTTTAACTTTAGAAAACGGTTCCTCCCCCTGCGGCTCACTACCCATCAAGTATTGCACATCTAGCAAATGTAACATCATTGTCTTTTTCAGAGAAATGTACAGTCAGAATATGTATATATATATTAAATAAATACTATATATAGAAATATATATAATATTTATTTTCATCGTCATAGTAACATGCAATTGATAACAGCGGACCACAGACAAGAAGTTTTACAGTAGAACTAGAACAGCCATCGAGGGGGGGGCGAGAGGACACATCTGAGGACACTCACATCGTGGGGGGGGGGGGGGTCACATGCGCACGTGTGCTTCAGTGGACACGCGCAGTTCTTTATTTTTTCAGCGCGGGACGAGCCGACACTACAAGAGGCTCCCTGGATGCTTTTCACCAGATTCATCTCTACGGTTACCACAAACCACAGAACAACTCACAAAGGGGGGGGGGGGTCGAGGCTGTGCACGGGACCTGCGCGCACTGAGAGCGGTCGGGCCTCAGCAGGAACGACAGAAGTCTTGAGGGGGGGGGGGGGGGGCAGTAGCAGGCAAACGTTTAGCGATGAGGGGCTGGAAGTATTTACACGACGTCACGGACTAAACACGTCTACACGACAGGGCTCTATAAAGGGGGGGCGTGGTCAGGCTTGTATGTACACACGGTGGCGGGGGGGGGGGGGTTATGTGCTTCGAGTAGAGTTGGGGATTGTCAGAAGTCTCTGGTCTTTAGAGCCGAGTAGAGAGGCACGAGGGGGGGGCGGGGGGGGGACACTAGCTATGGAGGGTTCTCGGGGACGGGATCTTGGGTTTTCCTTCCGCCTCCTTCCCCTTCACAGCCGCCACGTAGGAGAAGAGGCAGAGGACGGAGTAGCAGATCTGATGTGCCTGCAGGGGGAGAAGACAGAGGATGAGGAGGGGGGGGGCGACCCGGATGTGATGTCACGTCTGGGTGTAGTTCACAAAGGGGTGTGCGATGGTAAGAGACCGAATATTCAGTTTAGGCCTAAAGGGAAAAAATGTATATGTAACATAGTAGTTTATAACTAACCCTAACCTAGTATGACCCAAAAGCTAACCTAGTAGTTTACAACACTTAACCTAGTAGTTACTAACCCTAACCTAGTAGTTTATAACACCTAACCTAGTAGTTTATAACACCTAACCTAGTAGTTTATAACCCTAACCTAGTAGTTTATAACTCTGCCCTCTCAGCACTGAGGTTCAAACATTACAAAGTGTTAAGTGGCTCCACTCAGACTACAGAATCACTTCAGTGTGTGTGTGTGTGTGTGTGTGTGTGTGTGTGTGTGTGTGTGCATGTTCCCAAGAGAATGTTCCATTTCTGCAGCGTGACGGGGGCTCTCTGCACCACTGGGGGGGGGGGGGGGGGACTCACCATGGGGGTCTTGTACTTGTGGATCACCACTTCTTTAGTTTCAGGAACTAGGCCGGTGCGAGAGACAAAACAAAGAATTCAAAGGCAGCAGGAACCTTAATGAGTTCATGCTTGAGAGATTTTAAAGGGGGGGGGGGGCTTCAACAAGGTGAAAAATGGGATGTGGGCCAAGACGAGTCCACAACAGTCTGAAGGGCATCGTATGAGGAGGGGGGGGGGGGGGGTGAAACTGTGTTCACACTTGTGACTGTTGGGGGAGACGTTCATGGCCCACAAAAAGGATCAAATAAACAACACAAAATGTCTTCTAAACAAGAGACGGCAAAGACTGACGTTTCAGAGGTGAAAAGAACAAAGGGGGGGAAAAAGAATGACAACACCCCCTGCCCCCCCGGTCCCCCCACCACACAAAAAAGACACCACAGAGAAGCCGCTACGGGAGGACAGATCGACTTTTCATTAGTAACTGTGAACCAAACAGTCCCACCAAAGACCTCCACCCAGATCAGAGAACGAGGGAGGGGGGAGAGGGGCCTGAGCGCTGACTACGGCGGGGGGGGGGAGAGACTCATATTGGGGAGAAAACAGAAGGAGAAATGGATGAGGAGGAGTGAGGAGACGCGTCTGGGTAAGAAAGGTGAGGCACTTTACCTGCTGGAGAATGAAGGTTTTCATAGTGGCAAAGATGAGGGCAACATTACAAAAAGCAGCACAGAGACACGACAGTAACCCGGCCCGTCCTCCCCCGGGGGGCGCAGTGTGGGAGGGGCTCGCGTGGCCGCGTTCACGGACGCCTTTAAAAGCGCCGGGTTCTGTCGCTTTGTGAAAACGGGCCTTCGTTGAAGAACTAACTCCTGAAGGTGGTTCTGGACACTTTGACTGTAGAGTTAGATGAGTCCTGAGAGACTAGAACGTTTAAAAGCATGACTTGTTCTTGGCTTGGAGCTAAAGTTAATAAAAGTTGAATGACAATACAATTAAATACCTTTTTTTACTCCATTTTGCACATTTATTACATATTTTTAAAAATGTAATAAATGTGTCACTTGTTTTTAAAAGCTGTGAATCGAGGAGTAAAATAAATGTGATGAGTATGGTTGTCACTTTATTTTTATTTTTAATTGAATTTCCTTCTTATGCCTTATTTTTAAATGATTTATTCTTTATCCCCCTTGCCCACAGGCGTCCAACTCATCCGTGGGGGGTCCAATAACCCCCCCCCCCCCCCGGATGACTTTGCTATTGTGAGAATTACAGAAAGACAAATTTAATTTCTATAAAATAAGCTGCTATTCTTAAAAAGTCCACTGGGGGTTTGTTTTGTGACGCTAGATCCCTTCCATTTGAAATAAATAATCACGTGAGGTCATGTGAGGTCACGTGAGGTCACGTGAGGTCACGCCGCACGCCGTTGTTCGGCTGCAGCTCGTTAGAACGTCATGACTTGGATTCAAAAGTAGAGTGAAAAGTAACCCCTGCGTTAACACCTTTTCGACGACAGCGTTTCTCCTGGCGGCAGCGCCACCGCCCACGCGCCCCCCCCGTCGAGCGGACCCTCCGAGCGGCGCCCACGTTCCTGCACTGCGTTGTCTCGTCTGTCTTTGATTTGATAACAATGACATCATATTTTCAGGGATCCACCTGTCGTCACACGGTTACTTCTTTGTTCTGTAACGGAACCTTCTGGTGTAGCTTCTGCAGGGGGGGGGGTCATTCATCGACTAGACGACGCGGCGAGGATCTGATCCGGGCCGAGACCCTCGTCAAAGCGCTGGCCACGAGGCCGAGTTACTGCCGTGCCGAGTACGGGCCGAGAATCAAGAGATGGTGTAATTACCAAATTCCTCCAGGACAAAGACTCCCTTCACTGTATTGCACTTTTTAATGTGACTCAGCTCTATGAAAACCTAAAGAATCAAACAAACAGAAAACAAACAAAAAGACACAACATTATTAACTCAACGACACCGGGTGAAAAGTTGACACTTCATATTGAGAGAAATCAAACATGTTTCAAAAATTGTCGTGTTGAGTGTGAAAGGACAAATAAAAAAACAACAACAACAACAACAACCACACATGGAGTGCAAGCTTTTAACAGCTGACGACAGAAAGGAAAAGTATGAGAAGTTTCCATGATCAATGAGGGTCAATGAGGAGAAGATGCTCACAGATCAGGACACATATACGTATATATATGTACACTCACCGGCCACTTTATTAGGTACACCTGTCCAACTGCTCGTTAACACTTAATTTCTAAGCAGCCAATCACATGGCGGCAACTCAGTGCATTTAGGCATGTAGACATTGTCAAGACAATCTCCTGCAGTTCAAACCGAGCATCAGTATGGGGAAGAAAGGTGATTTGAGTGACTTTGAACGTGGCATGATTGTTGGTGCCAGAAGGGCTGGTCTGAGTATTTCAGAAACTGCTAATCTACTGGGATTTTCACGCACAACCATCTCTAGGGTTTACAGAGAATGGTCCGAAAAAGAAAAAACATCCAGTGAGCGGCAGTTCTGTGGGCGGAAATGCCTTGTTGATGCCAGAGGTCAGAGGAGAATGGCCAGACTGGTTCGAGCTGATAGAAGGGCAACAGTGACTCAAATAACCACCCGTTACAACCAAGGTGGGCATAAGAGCATCTCTGAACGCACAGTACGTCGAACTTTGAGGCAGATGGGCTACAGCAGCAGAAGACCACACCGGGTGCCACTCCTTTCAGCTAAGAACAGGAAACTGAGGCTACAATTTGCACAAGCTCATCGAAATTGGACAATAGAAGATTGGAAAAACGTTGCCTGGTCTGATGAGTCTCGATTTCTGCTGCGACATTCGGATGGTAGGGTCAGAATTTGGCGTCTACAACATGAAAGCATGGATCCATCCTGCCTTGTATCAACGGTTCAGGCTGGTGGTGGTGGTGTCATGGTGTGGGGAATATTTTCTTGGCACTCTTTGGGCCCCTTGGTACCAATTGAGCATCGTTGCAACGCCACAGCCTACCTGAGTATTGTTGCTGACCATGTCCATCCCTTTATGACCACAATGTACCCAACTTCTGATGGCTACTTTCAGCAGGATAATGCGCCATGTCATAAACCTGGAATCATCTCAGACTGGTTTCTTGAACATGACAATGAGTTCGCTGTACTCAAATGGCCTCCACAATCACCAGATCTCAATCCAATAGAGCATCTTTGGGATGTGGTGGAACGGGAGATTCGCATCATGGATGTGCAGCCGACAAATCTGCGGCAACTGTGTGATGCCATCATGTCAATATGGACCAAACTCCCTGAGGAATGCTTCCAGCACCTTGTTGAATCTATGCCACGAAGAATTGAGGCAGTTCTGAAGGCAAAAGGGGGTCCAACCCGTTACTAGCATGGGGTACCTAATAAAGTGGCCGGTGAGTGTATATATATGTACTTATATATATATAACATTTAACTTTACGCTCAGAGATGCAGTTTGGCCCACATGATGCACACATGGAAGCTCCATATCAAAATGTAGACACAAGGACACAAAAATGTAGATTTTTGCCACACAAGCGACACGAGTAAAGGAAAAGAGAGAAGGAGCCGTGTGAGATGGATGGTGCTGAGGAGCAAACACAGCAGGGGGGGGTGTGTACCTTCCGCTCCTTGCAGGGGGAGAGAGCATCGGGAGAGAAACGCTTTGGATTATTATCGGACAGAGGAGCACAAACACGACGCTACGCGCCGATTCAAACCATCTCAGCCGGGAGGTTACCAGATCAGAAGAATTATTATTATTTTATTTTTTTTAAAAAGGTCACAAGAGGAATCGGCCCCTGAAAAACTACGGGGGGGGGGGGGGGTTTAAAAAGAAAAGAAATAAAAATGGACAGAAAGGGATTGACTAGAGGTATTGAGAGCTGGATTCACCTTGGTGCGGCTGGACTTTAAACATGTCCGTCCCCCCAGAGCCCTCCATGCCTCCTCCTCCAGCAACAAGGGCGGCACCAACACCACGTGCTCACACAGACAGACCCGGGCCCCCGGGGTGGGGAGGGGGGGGGGGGGGGGGGGGTCCCAACGCGGCGCGCGGCTCGAGGGGGGTCGGGGGTCGGCGCGGCTTCGTCCGAGCCGACGGGGCAGTTCACCCAAATTATAGAAAGGGACATTTATCTGTTGGCTACGTCGGGCTCCGTGAGGGTGGTGCAAAAGGGAACTTTAGAACTTTGGAGACTTTGGAGCTTTGGAGACTTTAGAACTTTGGAGACTTTGGAGCCGGAAAAACATCTGCAGCCAGAAACGTTCCACGAGCCAAACCAAAAAAACAGTTAAAACCCGTAAAATGTATAGATGAGGTGAAAGGAGATGGAGTACTTGTTTGTCCCCTTTTCAGTGGCGACGTTCTCAGAGGAGAGAAGGAGCTTCCTACTTCCTACTGCTGTAAACGGAGAGGAGATGTGCAGAGATCCCATTCACGCTCAACGGATCAACGCCAATCAACCCAAATGATCTGCTTCGATAAACAGGAGGAGTTTATTCTGTTAATTTGGGTGAACTGACCCTTTAAAAGCGCTTTCATTGCGGGGGTCGGTGTGGAGACGTTAGCCGCCTGATGGTTGTGTGATCACACTATTCTACTGAAGCACATTGGACACACAGCTACACACACACACACACAGCTACACACCTGAGGAGAAGCACAAACCCGACTCAGACGACACAAGACGATGTTCAAACTTAAAGGGGAAAGTTGCTATTGAAATAGCCAATTATTAATGAAAAGTCTTTGCTCAGAGTCGCCCGTCTTACCACCGACGCACAACACACACACACACACACATACACACACGAACACTTCATCTCCTCCCGCACAGTACGTCAACGATGAGGTTTGAGCAGATGGAAAAGGAGGAGCGCGTGTGGAGGGATGTGCTAGTAAGGGCTGGTACTGGGAAACGCATGCATGCAAAACACAAACAAACAAAACAAATAAAAACAAAGTAAAACAAAAAGGAAAAAAAATGCAAAAGCACCAAAACAGGAATTCTTCCTCTAGGGGAGAAGAGGGCGGAGCTAAACACGCCAATCAATCGCGCCGCTAGTCCTGGCTAACAGCGTCTCTTCTAAGCACCATAGAGGAAGACGTCCCGACATGAGAGGAGATGAAAAGGACGGAATGGCTTCTTCATTCTTATTTAACCCCCCCCCATGCCCGTGTGTGAGATGAGCAGCGTGTCTCTGCCGGGGGGGGGGGGGGGGGGGGGGGGGCGGTGGGGGAGGGAGGGGGGCGGCTTACCTGGCTGTGCATGAATTTCAGGTTGATTCCCTCCAGAGTGACCTGCAGCAGTCCACCTTCACCGGTCTTCATGTCCTGGACGGGAAACTCTCCGCCCAGCTCGGGACCTGAGGGACACGACCCCCCCGACACCCCCCCCCCTCGAGTTTAAAGAGACTGAAAAATAACCCTGGACTCCCAGCGTGGTTCCTCAACCAAACAAACGCGTCTCTTCATGCTTCTCCCGTTCAATCTGAGGCTTCGTTCCTTCGTGAGACCCACCTGGTTTGATGCTCTGCTGCCTGGCTGCAGCTCGCTCCATGCTGTCCTTCACGCAGTAGTACAGCTCGCGACACTGAGAACGCAGAGGGAAAAGGTGACGGATCCCAACAAACAACTCGGGGGGCCGCGGACAGAAGCCTCCCCCCTCACCTTTTTGGTATAGAACTTGTTGAGCTGCGTCTCCTGGCCGTTGCGTCTCCACAGACACAGCACCTTGGTCTTGGGGCAGTAGGTCATGTTGATGAGCTTCTCGTACCACCAGCGCTCGTACACCGTGCCGATGTTGCTGCGCAGGACGATGCAGTCGTCACACACCTGGGGGGGGGGGGGGGGGAGGTGGGGAGGGACAGAGTGAAAACCCGATGCGAGACCAGAGCTGCGTTGTTTTTTGAGGCCCGAGGAGGGACGGGCGGGTCGCACCTCCATGAAGAAGATGTCCCCCGTGGTGTCGGTGCCCGCGTGCACCACAAACGTCTGCTTCTTGATGTGGCGGCTGCCGCTGGGCCTGATGGGAAGCTCGCGCCCGTTCTGTGGGACAAAGACGTGCGGCTCGGTGGGAATGGGGGAGGAGAGGAGGTCGAACGCGTGGCGGCGGCGGCGGCGGCGGGTGCTCACCATGTCGGCCAGCTTGTCCAGCGTCTCGTTGATCTCTTGGCTGTACGCGAGGCCGATGTGGGACTTCCCCATCAGACGCCTCACTTTCTTCTTGATGTCGTTTTTGTTCAACTGATCAAAAGAAAATGTAACAAAAACACACCAGACTTGAGATACCTGCGGGCAACTTGACTGAAATGAGGCCAAGCTGCGGTCGGGCCTCCGTACTTTCACCATCAGCATGAAGGCGATCATGTTGTGCAGCAGCGTCGCCAGGAGCCGGTCCTCGTCGTCCTCCAGCCGCTTGCGGTCGTGTTCGCCCAGAGACAAGTACCTACGGCGGGAAGAGATGCTTTTTTTTTTTCTTTTCGGGGGGGGGTTCCTGAAAACGTCAGCGAGCGCGTAAAGCGTGCGTGCGCGTGAGTGTGGAACCTTTCGATCATCTCCTGAGGTCCCTGGTCCATGCCCATGCCCTCGCGCTCCAACATCACGGCGTCCAGGTAGGCGTCCTCCCAGAACTGCAGCTGGTCCCACAGGGTGGAGCGCTCCTTGCCTGAGGACAGCGCACACGGCTTCATCCATCTTTCATTTAAATACACGCGTCTTAAAGATAATAATCAGGGGGTTGAAACACACACACACACACACACACACGTCTTGGTCATGCAACAGGTCTAATGAGACAGCAGTGATCCGGCGTCTCGTGCAGCGATGCCTTTAAGTGCTGCTCTTAGTGATCCACTAGATATCACAAGTGTATCTGGACTAGGGAAGCGCTCTCATTGTTTTATTTTGAATATACGATTTGAAAAAGTGGGAAATAGTGAGAAAAAGAGGTGAAATCAAACAAAACATGAATGTTGACTTTCAGGTTGACAAAAACCACACACATGGTGGTCTCTTGTTGGAGATCATAACTACATGTCTGAAAGCACTCAAAGGCAACGTGAGCAGACCCATCAAACGTTGAGCGGTGACACATTGAAGCCGATCTGTGAGGGACGGACACACGCACAAAACAGGACAAAGGGCAAAAGGCAAAGAGAGTCGCCCTACTTAGAGAAAAGGTTTCCATGGCAGCGTCCTCGAGTTGATCCCAAACGGAGCTCTTATCGCGGCCTGGAAGAAGAAGAAGTTGTTCCCGGGAGGAGCAGCGGGGGGGGGGGGGGGGGGAAGAGGAGCATCGAGAGCAGGAGGGGGGGGGGGGGTTAGGAGCGCAGAGCGGAGCACGAGAGACCAGCAGCAACAAAGCAAACCGACTGCTGCTGCGCTGCGTGGTGACGAGGTTGTGCGTTCGTTAAAGACGTGAAGAGACACCGCAGCTTAAAACTTCAAAAGGGAATTCATCTTCGTTCTGTGCAGATATCCGACAGGTTTGACGAGTTCTGTTTAAATCGTTTCTACCAAACCTCTCGGACGGCGACACGCTTTTCTGGTGGTACTTTCTTTGCTTTTATAAGAACAACTGCTCATTCAACAAAACACAAACATCCTTCGACGATGCCTTTGTTCACTGCTTCATTAGGAAGCTTTTCTTTGTTAGTTAGAATGAGAGAGCTCGCACTAGTTGTAGCCGTGGAAACCAAGCAGTGAGACGTGACGCCTCGCGCTGCTTTGTACGAACACGGGGGAAGAAAGACGTCCCGCGGACCCGTCAGAACTAAAAGGGCCGCGCGGGGGGGGGGGGGGGGGGGCGGCGGCGTCGTCGCCGTGGCTCAACGTACCCAGCAGGCCGTCGCACAGGTAGATCCTCATGCTGATGTCCTCGGCGGGCTGCGCCGGCGCCCCCCTCGCCATCGCCGGCGCGGGCTCTTTGGCGGCTGTGGGCTTCAGGTTGTGGGGCTTCCCCTGTGCGGACGAGACGAGGGTCAACGGACGGCCGGGGGTCGTTATTCTTGGAGGGCTTCGGGGGGGGGAGCTGGGGGGTTCGCTTACGAAAACGGCGCTGGTGGCCGGGTTGGTTTCGATCTCGCTGTCGGAGAGGGTTCCCCTGGACTGCGTCAGATGGGCGCCGACTCGGCCCCCGAGGCCGTCCCCGGCCGTGCTGCTCAGGTCGCTGTCGGCCCCCAGCGTCTCTCCGGAGCTGTTGCTGATCTGAACGGCGGAGAGCAACGCGTGAGCTACGCTTCAGCTGCAGAGGCTCGTTGGAAGAGACGCATCACCGGTCAGCGCGATGAAGTCACATGACCAGGTGACGTATTTAACATCATGTCATGGTGTGTGTGTGTGCAGGATTCTTTGTTTAATGTTTAATGTTTGGTTGCACGTTTATAACTGTTGTCACCAGCTGACCGAGCTCATTAATATAATTATAGTCATCAGAATCTGGTCAGGTGGATCACAGATGGCTCGGACATGGGGAGGTAGAAGTGCATCACAGGGTGCGTGGCGGTGAGTTGGCCGCGCCCTACCACTGTGCTGGCCTCAGAGTCCTGGCTGGTGCTTCTCGTCAGGATTGGGGGCTCCGAGCTCGTTACCGACTCTGTGTCACTCTTCTGCGAACCCAAAGGAGGGGGGGGGATAGAGGGATGAGGACACGTCGGTACACTTCAGAGTGAGTGGCGTTTTCGCGGTTGAACGTTCCGGAGCAGACCTGGGATCCAGACGTCACGCCGAGGCCGCTGTCGGCGCTGATCTGGGATTTCTTCTCCTCGGCGTCGGCCACCGGGGGGCGCTGCTGCTGCTGCTGCTGCTGCTGCTGCTGCTTCACCCCGTCGGACCCTGAAGGACAGACCACCAGCGTCAGCACCTTTTCAAAAGGTCGGACAGGGAGGACACAAGCGGAGTGCGCCATCGACACTGGGGGAGAAAAATTACAAACCAAAAAACTGCAGGAACGTTGACATGAATTCATTAAATCAATGCAAAAGAGAAGCAACCGTCAGACACAAGCAGTTTTCATGCAGACAGACTGGTGGACGAAGGAGGAGGAGGCGCTTTGAGGGCCTACGAGGTCACTCATCACCTCGGCGGACCGCCACACTCCCGGCAGACTGTTTGTCTGGGTGTCGATCTCTGATAATCTTGAAGCACGAGAGGTCAAGAAAAAACATTTCAACCTTAAAAAAAACAACATATCTGATTTTGTTGCAATACGTTTTCTGATATTAAAGGGGAAATTATTAAACTCTAAACACACTTACAATTGGATTTTGGTACCAAACAAAGATGTTTCTTACAGAATTTGTAAAAGATTCTGAAGTCTGGATTTATCACATGGGCTGGAACGAGGGTTTAATTGAAGTATGTTAGGCAACATACTACAACAACTACGCTGCATTATATATATATATATATATATATATATATATATATATCATATTTATGATAAACCGTGGGAACAAAACAGCCAAAGGAGTAATAAAGGATTCAGTCCCTGCCTACATTTGATCCGTTACCTGCTCAAACATTTGCATTAGGAGCCTTTTTATTCATTCATGTGTTTGAAAAGGTGGAGAGAACGGGTGGGGGGGGGGGGGGGGGGGGGGGGGGGGACAAGGTCAACAGCTTAACACCCTAAACGGTTTCTCTTTGATTTTTCGTGTGTGAAAAGTCTCTTACTCTGTGGTTTTTCCATAGCTTTTTGCTTATCCCGGTGCTTGCTCCACAATTCTACCCAAGATGCATTGCAAGCAAGGAGAGAAAGACAGAGAGAGAGTCAGAGAGCTGGTTGAAAAGGCGAATGTATGGAGGTGAGCATCAAAACAAAAACAAAAACAAAGTAATCACCGACTTCAATGGAGGACTTTTGTAATGTTTGCATGTAGCTGCGCTTCGATCTGGACAAAACCAGAGATGGATCTACTGTGTGCGACAGCTGCCAAGCCAACATCACAACGGGGCCTGAGCCCCCCGCCGCACCCCCCCCCCCCCCCCCCAAGTCATGGAGAGCCACACAGCGACGTCATGATGACTGCTTTTGTCTGGCTCCCCAGAGCGGGGGAGAGGGGCGAGGGAGCGGGCTCGTTAAAGAGGCGTGGGATGGCGGGTGGGAGGGGAGAGGGAGAGGGGGGGTGGGGGGGGCAGGGGGGGTCTGAGAGGCCGACTAGCCAGCGGGTGAAATGGAGCAGTTGCAGAAGCCGGGATGTAAGTCTCACAGCAAACTGTATTGGTGAAAAAAATTGGTGCAAATTGATCTAACGGGAAGAGACGGGGTTGCGGGTGAGACAGGTATCAGGGGGGGGGGGAGGAGGGAGAGGGGGGAGAGGGGGGGGGGGACTCCAAGTGTCCACAGTAAACAGACCCAGAATCAATTTTAGAGAGTCAAGTGATTATTAAGGACTTTCTCGGTCACTTGGTTCAACCAATAGATAATAGTGGGGAAACTGGGAGTGTTTACTGGGGAGCGTTGCCTCCGCCCCCCCCCCATGCTGAGAGCAGAAGGGAGCGGCCATTGTTTTCTCTGGCCACGCCTCTCAGAAACCTGCAGTAAAAAGGCACAGACACGAGCAGCGGGTTTACCGACGCGCACACCTCTGGTTTCTCCCAAACAGAAAGACATGCATTCAACAGCTGAAGTCCAGAGGGGAGGCAAACAGGGGCACAGATGTTTTGGGGGGGGGGGGCAAACACACAGGACAGGGGAATATTCCACACACTTTATATGTCTTGAAAAGACACAAATTCAGAATTCAGATTCTAAACTTTAAGGATTTTTCTTTAAGGTAACGTACTATTTATCATCTCCAGCATTTCAGGTCAAAGTGTGTGGAGTACGATTCTGTACGATTCTGTCAGGGACAAGTGGAGGGGTCTTTCGTTTGGAGGGGGAGGGGCTAATATATGGGGGGGGGGGAAGAGAAGATCTCACAGTGCACATGCAACCGGGGCCGGAGTGGCGTACACACCGATCGAGGCAATAAAGTTCTCCTCGTTCAGACTCCGCGTGTCAAAGTGGCGTGCGCCGCGGCCCGTGGCGTGGTGCGGGACCTGCAGGTGAGGAACGTTCAGGAGGCCTTGAGTCCTGACGGCGTCCACGTGAGCAGAAGGACTCTCTTTGCTCCCCGGGCTGCCGGCACTTTCTGTGGGGCTTCGCTTGCGTTTTTCTGGGTCTACTGATTTACCAACGTGACGGGGGGGGGGAGGGCGTGGGCCAGAGACAAGAGTTAAAGAAGATTTGAGGAGGTTTCAACTGAGAGAGGATTAAGAGACAAAAGAAGGAAATAATGATGCAATCACAGTTAATGTTTGACTTGCAAACCGTAGACGGCGGCGTCCTGCAGAAAACGAGCTGAGAGACATTTAGCCGTTTTGCATCCATAACACAGTGCACCCAGTGACACCCGAGTGGCGTACCTTTGGTCTGGTAGTGAGTGCGTGCTATTTCCATGAGGCTGAAGACACTGGCCATCCCTCCGAGGCCCGCGTTGGTGTAAGAGTGCTCCAGGCTGGACACGGTGCACTTCAAGATGTCCAGCATGCCTTTGTACACCTTCCTGCTCACCTCCTGGGAAGAAAAAAACGAGGGGCCTCAGACGGTAGGCTTTTAAGTCAAAGTCACATCGCTGATCAGGTGACCTCCAGCTGCAAAATGTCCCTTTAAGCACATTCAGAACAAACTGCAGGCCACCATCATAACCGATTCCTTTCATATTCACAGAGCCAGACATCTAAAATGGGAGGATCTTTGTCAGAGGCAATATGGTGAATATATTAATCAATACATATGACAATTACTAAAACAAGCAGCTTGAATGGAAGGGACGTTGGACGTTGTGTTCATATTTTGTATTTCCTGGCTCACCACATCGCGTATGATCTCCTGTCGGGCGTCTTCCTCCGACTCGATGGCTCGGTTCAGCTTACTCAGCACAAAGACGCGGAGCTGCTCGTTCTCCAGCAGGCGGCGCACTTTTTTCATGTTGAGCCAGCCGACCCCCTGACCGTCCAGGACGCTCTGCACCACTTCCTTCAGGAACTGCTGGTTCTCACTGAAGGGGAGGGGGGGGGGGAGACGGGCTGAGGCCAAGGACGGGACGATAAAGCGTCTTTCTTCCCTACGCAAGGTGAGCACGTTACCTGGTGTTGTTGACTCGGCCCTGAGGAGAAGGCGATTCCCTCTTCACCGTCGGACTGTGCTTGATCACCGAAGACTTCTGGTCCACAAGGGCTCGAGGCGCACGGGCGCCTGGAACAACAACGCAAGACGGTGAGGTTCCAGGAAACGTCCCGGGGCGAGGCGGACCAAAGACAGCGGCGGGGCTGCAAGGTCACACGAGGAGACGCACACAGAGGCACGAGCCCACCGGGACGGGGATCAACTCTGCAAAGAGGCCTTGTGTTTGTTTACTAAACGTCTAGTTCGCCGTGGGTGTGGAGGACGAGCACATCTGGACTCTACTGAAGGTCATCCACTGCGGAGCAGACCAATACGGGAGCGGCTGGAGTCTATTATTACAACAAAGGAGGTGGAGGACGAATCAAACAGGGACACGGTGCACCATTAGCCCGCAACAGATACGTGAGGTCAGAGAAAGGGTGTTGTGTACGGACTATATATCAGGGACATTGTGCGTGCAAGAAAACAAAAAGAGGGGGGGGGGGGACGGGTGACTGCCGCAGCGCCGCGTGATGCTCGGCCTCTGAGAGCCCACCGCGGGGCGGGACGCGGCCCATCGTTACATCGAATGACGCCATTACATCACGGTTAAGGGGGCTCAACGCATTTGGGCCTATTGTTTTTTTTGTTTTTTGTTTTTAACTCACTCAATTGGCTCAAGTAACTGCACATGAGAATTAAGTGCAAACACCTGCAGCTCGTGATGAAGCAGTTTTTTTGAGACGCGTCATATCGAGTGGAAAAAGACTAATCGCGTCTTCATTCATTCACCCTTTAAAAGACAAAAAGGACTTCCTCTGATGGGACACTTTTGTATCTCCTCCCTTTTAAAGCCGAGCAGACCCCGTATTTGTCAACTCAACCGACGCGTTCTATAATGGGCTTACGTTCACTATCAGAGCCCCTTACTTTTATGACTCTTTAGACGTAACCAACAAGAGGCAGCGCTCATTGTTCCATGTCCACCATGACAAAGAACCATGAAGATGCGGATAATATGGAGACTGTTCTGCAGAAAAGGTCAGTGTTTAATGTAGCAACCAGTTAGTTGCGAGCTACACAAACACAAAAGGAGCAAACCGAGCGCACACTTCCTCCTTCCAGTGACGGATTGTGTTTCTGAAGCATTAAAAAGGACGAGGAAGGAGCCTCCCTCCCACACGCAGAGGACACAAAGGCTTTCTGAGGGGACATCTGTCATTACAGGCTGCTCTATCGTCACTTTTGGCTGACAGCGGGGATCTATTGTTTATAACGATTGCCGTCATGGCGACAAGCGGTGAGGCTTTATTCCCAATACAAATAAAAGGCACAAAAGGATTTTTTCCCCATGTTTCCGTTTGAAAGCCAATAAAACGTAAGCGGTTTGAGAACAAATCAAAAAGTGATTGCGAGAGAAGCAGCACCCTGAAGGCTCTTCATGAGTTAACATTTCTGCAGGAGGGTTATGAATGTTGTCCAAACTCAACCAATGTGGCCAGACGAAACTCAGGATGAATGAAAAGCTCTTTTGGTATTAACCAGGCGTCTGAAGGTTTTCATCAATATTATTTGATGGTCGGCCTGAAGCTTAAATCTTTAATTAGGAGAGCAGTGGGGTGTTATTAATGGAGGACACTTTAAATGATGCTCAGCCTCAGGGGTAAAGTGATTTGTCGACCCTGAGTAACAAGGCACAGATCGTAGCCGAGCGGATCTGAGGTCTGGACCGGCAGGTCATTAAGTGTCCTGCACATCTTCACATTCATAAACAATCATCATCAGCGCTGCACGAACCCACACAGCGGAAACAAGGGAAGGACGATGGGAGCCGCCGGTGGGATGAACTATGGGGTCGCTAGAGGTTCCCTTTGTGCCATCGTCATGGCAGCACCAGAGGACCAGAAGCAGAGGAGGCCTGGATGGTATCGGCTCTTTGGGTCCGACGGGTTTGGGATGTGCAGCCACAGGTCATTTCACACATTGCTGGTCCCGTGTTGAGCCGACTGACTCTGTTGTTGTTGTTGCTGCATTGTGTCATCTGACTAATTCTGTTCTGATTATTAGAACTTATCCATCCATCCAGAAGGAAATAACAAAAAGAAAACTACAGAATATGACGCACTAGAGAACCGGTACCACCACAAAGCCTGAAGAGACGGAGCTCTTGAAATAGATTTTCACCAGTTAGCTTGTCAATTTGCATCATTTTCCCGTCGTCACTGCTCATTGTTTGCAGCACAATCACAGCGTGAGTGGAGTCAACCCCGTTTGTACCCCGAGCGCATGAAGGACAAGAAAAACAAGGAGAAACAATGCATGCTGGGAGATTATCTCAGCTCACTGTGCTCTTATGCTGCAGCTCAACATCCTGCACGCCGCCTCGAGCTCCGTTGGCTTCCCCCGTGGTTATTACTAGCAGGAGGTATTGTGCTACCTTTTCCTGTGACCACTGATGTCACATCCTTATATTTTCTTTAGTTTAAAAGTCCTTTGAATCTTTCCCGTGATAAAAACCAGCTCAATAATTGAACTAACATACTAACACAGTGAAATAGTCTGAGGAAGGGGAACACTCACTACAAAATGGCGGCAGACTCGATGCTTCATTTTCAAGAAACGCACGGTGACCGAGATGAGGGAAGACAGAGGGGGATGCTGGGGGATGTAGTTGACTGGCTTGGAGAAGCATGCGCCTCACTCAGTTAAAAAAAAAGGGCAGAACCCACCTTCTCCGCTGCCCGGGCCGGCCTCTGAAATTATCTCCATTAGAGAATTTAGCCCAAATACTGCACACAAAACCCAGAATTAGTGGCATGAAAAAAGGTGGACAGAGACAGAGGGACAGCGGCCCAGACAAAACCGGAACACAAGAGGCGTGCACACTCAACACGGATGACAACTCAAGAAGAAGAAAGAGAGGACAGAAAAAAGCAAAAATGACGATGATGGTACCCGTGTTGGATAAGATGACTTAAGCCGAGCGTTTGATATAAAATGAAACATCAGTGCTACGGACTATTCAGAGCCGCGGCCATTTTCACCGTCGCCATAGCAACCGTTCTTCCGTATACACTAAACCAGACATTGGAGACGTTCATGCTAGTTCTGACCGTCGCTGACCAGACAAAAAGGATCAGTATCGGTTCTTCTGCTCAGGCTCCGATGCTCCACATTCAGGGAAAGCAAAGGATGGATTTGTTACTTTGGGGTTTGGGGATGGCATCAGGGAGGAATACGTTCTTTAGCACAACAAAACAAAAAAAGATAACCATGACACACAGTGGATTAGAGAACCTGAGAGAGTTAACTTGGGGAGGGAAGGAAACACTCAACACAAGCAAGCAAAGCTAAAACACCTCCTACCACGCAGAGGCCGCTCTGTGAAGGTCATTCGGGCACAAATAGGACTACGCGTGAACATTGAATTAGCCAAAAGATTTGCAGTCGTGAAATAAGTCTTTCAACCGCTTTTGTGTTTGCATTAGAACGACTTCCACAGACACACAGAGCGGAACGAAAGGAGCAGATGGGGAGGCCTGGATTAGCATGAACGACACCCTAAGGTGCCTCTTCTAACCCTTTACTTAGAAACAGGGTGTAAGATAGGTCACTTCAAGGATCAAGAGACCAGGGAAAAACTAATCACAGCAGACATGACATACCCGGGCTGTTGGGGTCATCTGTACGACAAAGACAAAACACATCATTCTCAAACGGGTCAGAACATTTTCTATGGCAGCTATTCCGCTGCGGGTGGAGCTATTGAGTTAGATTTACATGCTTCGCCTTGTTTTTCTCTCATTTAAAATGAAAATCCAGTCTGGACAGAAGTTCTGTTGGCATCTCGAACCCTTCACCCCTCTCAAAAACAAAATATCGTAAATATTAACCAGTTTAATAACTACGTTCAGTCGCTGTGACTTCAGCAGAGCGTGATGGGTGCAAAAAGCTACGCCTGCCGTTTAGATTTATCTTGTTGTGTTTGGGTTTCCATTAATGCACAACTGCAATTTATCTCAAGTGTCAACATCGAAGTCCTTATTAAAACCATAAATCCTGCAGTTGTTTTGGATTTCTTACCCTCTCATTCTTTCTGTCCGCTCGGAAAAAAAAGATTTAAGAAACGGCCTCGCTGCATTTATCGGCTTCCAAATGGTGTGCACAGCAGAACCAACGCTTGAACACATTCTACACTCCGTTAAGGAGAAAAAGCAAAGGCAAGTTAATGAGAAAAAGTATGAGGATCGGTTGATCATCAAATTGTGCCAAAATCAAGTCTGCTTTCCAGTGGATTTTCCTATTAAATCATGAGAGAAAAACTGTTTCCCAACTTCAATATTCTCCTTTAAAATAGTGCCATATCTGTTTGTCAAGCTAAGAAAAACACATCTACAAACCTGCTTCCTCCATTTCCTCCTCAATAGCAATATTAAAATATCCTTTTATCCCAAAAAGTAATTTAGAAAAATAATTGAAAACAAAAAGACAAAAGAACAGATACATTAAGTTAATAAAAATAAATATTGATACTGCATAAAATACATAGATTTAATAGATAAGCCATGGCCATGTATTTGTATTTATTTGTCCTAAATGTTCAATTGTCTCGGGAAATCTTTAAGGATAAAAGCATGAAGACTGCAAACATGAAGCATGTGATGCAAAAACCACAGTGACTATTTTAATGATTCTAATCCTTCAACTGTTCTTTAACTGTTTGTTACCGTTGAAAACTCAAAGAAAAAAGAATATGTCAGAAAAGAGACTTTCAGCGGGAACCTGAACGGATGAGGAACCGCTCTGTTTGCTGCGTACCTTTCAAACTGGGGAACGGAGTTTTCTCCCTCGCGGCCTTGTTGGGAAGCGCCAGGTTGGACAGACTGAAGCTGGTGCCGTGGTTCTTGTACAGATTGCCTGCAGTGGTAGAGTTCCCAAAAAGAGGGGTACCATTTAAAAGCAATCTTAAAAGCACGAGAATTAACATTATTTGAGGTGTTGATGTTCTGAGAAATACAACTTTTAAAATCTATTTTTCAGTGTCCCTCTGTTTATTGTTTGTTTGTGTCCTGCTGTATGAATAATTTATCATATCTAATCATGCAAGACAAAACGCGCACTTCACTGTGTGTCTGCGAGTAGCTAACGGAGGGAGACAGGAAGACAAGTGGGCTGCAACTTGGTTTTTTTTCCTCCCATTTCCAGAGCAATGTGGCTGAGTTTTAACTCATTCGAGGGACGCCGCGTGCAGGTGACACCCTGCTGGGAGTCGAAGTGCATCTCCCTCGTCCTCCTCCTGAACGTAACTACTTGTTTTTTTCTGCTCCTCCTCATCGTCGCCCGTCTTCCACGTTTAACAACCAGCGGCACAACAACAGAACACATGTGAAACATCCTCACTGGCAAACGACATGAGTCCTCCGAATCCGTCGTTGCTGCTGTTGGAGATGGTGGAGTTTGGCGAGCTGTTGCGGGAGTCGCCCTCGCCGTCGGATTCTCCGGGCAGCCTCAGGCTGCAGGGACGCAGAGGCCGCTGAGCCCTGAGCAGAGGACCAAAGAGACCTTACGGCGCGGCCAGAGACACCACGACAGTCACGCACACACGCACACACTTTATGGGATAAGACTCTCAAGCATTCACGCCACATGGAGACCGCCACAGATTCAAAAGACCACCATGAATGGAGGGGAGTGGCCGTGACATGCTGTGACGGAGAGAACATTGCATGGTCGGTCAGAGAGCCCAATTTGAATGATGGTGCCGCATTCATTCAAGCGATGAACAAGCTTAACACACTTGTTGCCATTGAGGTTCTGGTTGAATCGAGGGGTGTATGACTCCACTTGCTCTTCCGCATCGGGGTCATCCTCTGAGGGGAAGCCATACTGAGGCTCAAAGTACGGGTTGTCGTACTCTTGCTTTTTGTTCACGGGGTCCGCCACGCCGCCAGCCACCGCCGGCCGGAGGGGGGGGGGCGCGGCGCCCGATCCGGAGACCGGGACCTGCAACGCGGCACCTGCTGACGCTTCGAGTTCGGGTGCCACCCCTTGCTCCTGGGAAGAAAAAGCCTGTATTACAGTCATTTGCACAGATGAATCCGTGTCCAAATTAGGCATCGAAATATCCAATATTTAACAGATATATTATAACAGAAGCGATCACCCTTACTTGGTTGACCCCCTGGATGACCGTGCTGGGACTGGAGCTCGCCGTCGTGCTGGAGCTCGAGCGAAGAGGCTGTGCGTCGGAGGGGTCGGCGGGCAGGTCCCCGCCCGGCGGGCCCTCGGAGACCCCGTCGGCGCCGAGGTCGTGGAGGTCCTGAAACTCTACCTCGCTAGCGTCTCCCAGTGCAGCGTGAGTGGGCGGGTCCAAGCCTGAGGCATCGAAGGTGAGACGTCATTTAAAAAAAAAAAGGAGGGGGGACGCAGTGATGCGATGAAGCAGCGACTCACTCGGCGTGTCTCCCTGGATGTCCCCTTGGATCATCTCACTCACGAGGTCTCCGAGGGAGGAGTAGGACGAGCTGGAGTCGTCGTACGCCTCGCTGTCACTGCCGCTGAAACAGGTACAGAGGATCACATCAGACGTGACTAGAAACAGTTGGTTTTTAATTCTGCGGAAACAATTAATTTGAACCGGTCTCTCCTTATAATGCAGTTCCTTGTTTGAAGGCCATGAACTATTCCATTAATATTAAGTCCAGCTTTTACACTTTCAACCATTTTGTTGCCTCTTCAGTGGACATTTTTGCTTGTTGTGAAAAAGGAGCTCAATGCAGCAAACAGCGAGCTCCCATAAGCAGAGTGTAAACATGGCTCCACCTGTCCGTGGGGTCCGACTCGTTGCCCTCGTCCTCCAGGGGGCCGGCCATGGCTTCCACCAGCTGGGAGCTCCCGTCGTACACTCGGTAGACCACCGGCTGTAACTGGTGCGCGTACCACTTGGGCTTGTCTCCGATCAGGGAGGGGTCGAACACATCTGAAACAGAAGCGCGTGCTGAAGAGCCTTTGAAAACACTGCTGCCGCCGCCACCCCCCCCCCCCCAGAGACGGGCCTTACTGTTGTGTATCCGCTGGAAGGCGAGGTTGGAGGGATTCAGGGCCCACTCCCCATAGAACTCCACGGCCTGCGTGTGAGACAGTTTGTCCGCGAAGCAGGAGCGCCGCGGCCGAGACGCCAGGAAGGAGGTGCACTGGAAGGCCACCACGGGCCGGGGGAAGAGGCGCAAGGTGCGAGTGTGCATCTGGAACCCCTGGAGCACATTCGGGGAGTTGAAGAAGCGAACCATGGCCACCCTGGGAGAGAAAGAAAGTTTAAAGACCATATAACCATCATTATTTTCATTCGATTACAGAACACCGGTTGATTATTACGTCTCATAACACATCAAAGGGACTTCAAAAAGGGTCCATTTTCAGAAGAGATACAATGTAATAATAATTAGGTCAAACGAATGTTCCGTTATTTTGCCCATCAGTAAGGAGCACAGGTTGGGCGATAATTAGACTTGGACTAATTTCAAACAACTTCTCAATAGATGAAGGGTTTAGAGTGTAGGTCTCTGCACACTGAGGTTTGAGGAACAATAAACTTTCAAAGCAGGTAACTGGATTCACAGCTTGCCTGGTGGCGACGTCCACCGAGTCGACGTCGTTGCCGTAGATGAGCGGGTTGAACTCGGTGGAGGAGGGCGAGGCCTTCTCCCGGCCGGGTGGGAGCAGCGGCAGCTCGTGACCTTCGTGGAACTTCTCCAGGTTCAGGATGGGTTGGGTGTTCAAACTCATGCTGGCCAAGGCCTACAGCAGGTGACACGGACGCACATTAAAAACACAGCAGGGGATGATCTGAAGACAAAAAAAAACACAAGGACCATCCCCCCCGGTTGGCATCAACATTTAGTTAAATATTTCCCCTTTTCTCTTTTGAGGGCAAAGCATTGGGGCCAAACCTTGGCCCCTTATTTCAGCCCTACAGACTATTGGAATGGGGACCTATGGGATGAGGTAATAAAACAGTAACCCCCGCCCCCCCATTACTTTTTTTCACAATTTACAATCTTGACTCTCTCCACAACCAGCGGCGTTGGGGTGAGTCCGGTTGATGCCTCCGGCGGGTGTGTCACTTCTGAGAGGGAGGGGAGGGGGGGTCAGTAATGCACGGTTCGCTCTGAGGGGAAACTGCTGCGGTTTAGCTCAGCACTATGGAACGTTTAGTTGGATGGGGTCAGGGGGCTCGGCTCCGTGGGGTCTCGTTTCTCGTTGGTTTACGAAGAACACTCACTGATGCCAAGAGAGATGCACGCACATTCAGTCATGCTCAAGCCAGAGCTAAGCAGTGCGTTAGAAACAAAAACGGGTCCGCAGCACTCTGCGATTATGCCGTTTATTCAAGTGTCCGAGGTGGTGGAGGAACCACTTGGTCACAAGCAAACAAAAGGTGTGAGAGAGAGAGAGAGAGAGAGAGAGAGAGAGAGAGAGAGAGAGAGGTTTCTCCGTGCAGCAGCATCACACATTCCACGGGGAGGAGAAATGAGTAACCTTATTTTCAGAGGAGAAGATCTGCTTTTGGGTGATCACGGTCAACCTAACCAGACACTAGGGAGGGGGGGGGGGGGGGGGATAAGAGAGATGCGAGGAGAGTCACATGAAGGCCTGGGATGACAAACTCGGACCTGACACAGCAACAGCACGTTGCCCTTTCCCTTTCCCTTCCTTAGTCTCCTTTCAGCAGCCTTTTGTCGGCCAATGAGAAGCAGTTTGTTGACTTGAGGCCCAAACAGGTCGCACCTGCTGACGACATTTATTTGGTTTTATCGGTTTTTGTGCCTAGAAAAAGACTCAAATGGTTTTTAATATTAATTTGTAGGATTGTCTGAAGAAAGGAGATAAGGAAAGATACACTTGTGTTTGTTCGTAGAAGGTGATGGACAGCCGGTGTGAGAGAAAGACAGTGAGGGCAGATACAAATAGGATTTTTTTTTTTTTTTTACAATGCTTCACATGAAAGACAGTGAGGAACACGAACACAATGTGACCGAACACCGACAGAAAAGGAAGCCACTTAGAGACACGCGAGGCCTCCATGGTGACCAACTGGAACAAACCCAGTGGTGACAATGGAGTGGTGATGACAGACACAAAGACAGCAGATCTTTTCAGAGACACAGATAAAATACTTGCAGCAAAATAAAAGCATCAATGAAAGCAAGTATTATTGCTCAGAAAAAAAAGCCATAGCTTAAATAACACAATCACCGGTTTTTGTAAAAGCAAAATAAATTAGTCGCATGTTAGGACCAATTTATTTTGTATCCAGTGCAAGTATTTTTTTGGTGACAACATTCTGCTTTGGCATCACAGTCTTCAGATTATCGCTTAAACCATCTTCATCATTTTCTCCCCTCACAGATATCCTTATGCGTGATATGCTTCTCATTTCCAAATATGCGACTGCTGAGGCTTTGCACTCCTACTCCTACACACCAGCTTCTCACACGTCCACACACATGGGAGAGCTGTTAATCACACACAAACACACACACACACACACACACACACACACACACACACACACACACACACACACACACACACGCAGCTAACGAACCGGCTCTGATTCAAGGCATTTAGAATTCAATATGTGTATGCAAAGGTAGACATCCAAACTCTCCCTCCAATTAGTTAGAATGGCTACAGAGGAATTATTAAAAACAACAACCTTCAAACCACAAAATTATTATCATTAAAATGGATGCTCATTTGGTCCCGGTGTTGTTTCCTCTGATGAAATGCGGTAAACCGTGGATGCTACTCTTCATGTTGCTGTTCGTGAGTCTCGAGGCCCTGATCAGACGTGCTGCAGCTTTTTAGAACTACTTACCGGAAGCAGTACTGACATCTGGAAACGTTAGTGGGTCATACAATTAAAACTGAGCTAAAAAAGGTTTTTGTCACGTGAGCGTGCAGCGCTCCCCTGAATCAGATCCGGGTTCTGGTGTTGTGTGAGGTAACCGGGTTAGAGGGGTTTGAGTTAGTAACTAGCAGCATTACTAAAAGGTTTAGCTTGGGTAGTGGGGTCCTAGGATCTGATTTTACCTCCAAGAGCTATAGAGCATGCAAAGAAAACAGGGAAAGAAAACATGTGTTTACGTTAGTGCACCACAAATCATTTCCAACGCTCTCACACTCATCTATAATACATACAACGGCGTTGAAGGAGGAAGCCCCTACTCTTCACACTGCTGAAAGACAAGTTTCACATTCATATGAGAAATCGGTTTGCGGCCCTGTAAAGGCCGGCTCCGGAGCAGCGCCTGCGTCGACGCGTTCTCTTCTCAGCATCGGAGCTAAAGACACCGACGAGGTACCGGACGGCCCGAACCACGCGCAGTACCTGCTTCAGGTGCTTCTTCAGCTCGCCCGCCTCGGGCTCCGGAAGAGGTGGTAGAATCTCTGCATTGGTTGGTGCTATGACCTGTAGGTAGAAAAATAAGAACGACATTCGAGTGGCTCGTTAAATAATCTGTTCAACGTCTAAAAAGGAACGAGGGTGGAGAGTCGATGCGCCGACCTTGCTGCTGTCCAGGTCCACCAGCCACAAGTCGTCCGGCATTTTGAAATCAGCTTTGTAGAGGAAGAAGCTGGCTGGCACGCCGATGATGTAAGGGGTGGGGGCGAGGAGGAGCTGTGGGGGGGGGAGGGGGCGGGGAAAACGTACCAGTCACTCACGCCGGCATTTTGAAATCAACCCTTTGTCAAGTCCCGCCTTCATGGCGGCAAACCACTGTCAGAAGAGCGTAAATCAGACAGGAACGTGAGCCTGATGAGTTCTGCGCGCCTGCTGTTCTTGTTTGACAGCAAGGGGGCGGAGCCAGTCACCATGGTATCCCTACGACTAATAGGGTTACAAACCCCGTCTTTGGATTGGCTGGAGTTACGCATTCACAGAACTATAGAAGCCCATTTACGCTCTAAAGAAAGGGAAAATTATGAGATAAAACGACACCTCTCTGTAACCGTAGACGACAACCAGCTACAACCCTAATTTACCATCATTACCGGCACTTTCGGCCTGCTCATTAGGACCAACGCGTCCAGCTCGCAGACCGAAGTGAAGTCTGCACATTGAAAGTCGACAAGATATTCACAGATTCAGATTCGAATTTTCACAGCGATTTGCCGCCATACGCCTTCAGCATCGGGGGGGCGGGAACTGGTTCTTACTGGTTGGAAGGAGATTTAACTTTTTCTAAATGTTTTGTTTCCACGTAAAAACCAGAGGATCGAACATCAGCACAGAAGATCAGCAAATAATTAAACTACTGAAGCTGCACGAGATGTCTACACATGCTCTTTTTGCATTTTCAATGAATTAAGAATATCAATCATGTGCTCATGAGTATTACCTGCTCGGCAGAGGCCATGCAGGTTGGGAGCAAGGGGATGACGGGGAACATGTATTCCAGAGGGTAGATCATGGCAACAAAGGCCATGACGCTCATCGACAAAGCATTGTAATCTCTGGACTGAAGAATGACCTGAGGAAAACAAAAAGAAACATTAAACAACTTTAAACAGACACTCAGATACTGCGTGGTCTTCTTTCTTTCTTTCATTGGATTTGTAACTGCAACATTAAAAACTGAGCTTGTATAAAAAAATAAAAAAAAAATGTATTTGGCATCACAAAGTGCTTTAAAAAGGAAGTGACTCTAGAAGCTTCCAGGCAGCACTTGAGTGAAGTTAACAATGAATTCACCTTGAGGAAAAAAAATGGCCCAAATTGATGAATACAAAGATGGCAGCATTTCATACAGAAACGTATCAGCGGCGGTCGACGCCATTCATGAAGACTTTTTAAATCAATCTGAATTTTCAAGCTGGAGACATTCATTTTCCACGAGGGCCGTCGTTAGATAAAATAATATTGTATTTGGGTCAGGGAACATCCATTTAGGTAGATGGCCCAGATACATTCTGTATTTGAGAAGAAGCAGATGCATGGTCCAGGGTTGAAGCAGCAGGTTGGTCCATCAGCAGCCGCTTCGGTTTCATTTGGAATAGTCGCAAATGAGGCTGTGCATCAATGTCACAGTAAACCAACCACGGAACACGACCCCCGCAGCAGCCACGCGGGGATTTGTGTTACATCCCAGACGCAAGAAGAGTCTTTGCTCTCAGTTGCACGGTGTCTTTTTTTCTTCTTTCTACCCATCATGCTTTGTCCGCCCTGCAGTGAAGCGGCTCCACTGTGTGCCCGCCTCAAACAGAAACAGACCAAGGTCGCTCTGGGTATTTCTCAGGAAGACTTTGGACAAGTTTATCGGAGGACGTGAAGGCAGTGAAAGCACTGACCAATCGCAACCCCTTTCTCCTTCAAACAACCAGGGGAGTCATTGATAAAAATCACACTGGGGTTTTGTTGCGGCGGAAGACAACGTCACATCTCATCCTGGCAAAAATAAAGATAAACAAAGGCAGACTTCCGGCTGTTCGGAGCGATGGGAATTGTCGGGATTTTATCGAGAATACCAGAACTCTTATGGATTCAAAAAGTTCCGTAACCGTAACAATTAGCTTTAAATCATTAGCCAATTCATGCTAATGATCAAACTCTGCAGGGGTGTCGGGTCCGTACCTTGTGCTCCAGCAGGATGCAGCTGAGGACCTGGAGGCAGGCGTCCACGCCCAGCAGCTCGAGGGGCAGGTGCAGGGGGAAGTCGACCATGGAGAAGCGAGAGTTGTCCGGCAGGGCGAAGGTGAGGGCCCGCTTGAGCTCGTGGGGCAGGACCTCCACGTCCACGCGCCTCTGACCGGCCAGCGGCACCGGGGAGCGAAGCATCCGGTACACCCAGGACTCGATCTCCCGCAGGTCGGCCAGCAGCTGGCCGCTCTTCTCCTCCACCGACAGCACCCCGGTGAACACCCGCCACATGGTGTCCCTGCAAGGAGGGGGACTCTTTAAAAAAACGCATTTGTTTCAAGCAACTCAAAGAGACCTCATGTGACCACACAGGACGCCTCCAAGTGCCGAATCCAAAACAAAAAGATACTAAATTCTAAATGATTTAAATGACAGTGATGAAACATTTAATCAAACGTGAGAAGATAGAATGAAGATTTCTGGCGTTTTAGATCAAAACTAATATTTTTCAAAAATAGCTGCAGAGGCTTGAAACATGTAATAACCTAATAACCTAATTTGACTTATGGTGTACTATAAAATTAGATTTTTAAGAATCTCTAGCTAAAACCATTGCAATATATTCAATTAAAACCCCTGTATGATAATAGGTACCATATTACCAATACACAGAGAGTCCTAAACCATTGAACAAAATACTCCAACATGCAGGATATTTTAAGCTCAACAAGTAACATGTATTGATTGATAGACAACCCTAAATACTAGAATTAAAAACTGATGAAACTAAATTTGACCACGAGACCCAACGAAGCCACTAAAATAACGAGCGAAGGAGGCTGAAAACACAAAAATATTGGTGCAAACCCTCCGTTCCCCACACACACACACTGGTGTATCCTGAGTGTGTCGTAAGGAGCGAGATGAATCATTAGCCCTTTGGATCCCTCCCACCAACTGCAGCTGCTACCCGACGGCAGCCACAGACCTCAATCTGTCAGAGCCTCCGCAGCATAGAGGGCGCTCACAGTCATCGCCGCGCCACTTCTCAACCCGCCATGTTCGTAACAGCCCTTTTCTCCTCCAGGCCCTCGGAGAAGATGGATCGGCTGAAGCATCTTTACCAGAGAAGGAAATAAGCTGGGCGTCATCTCGAGGGGTCCCTTTATAGTGGTGAGGGGAAAGTATGGAGGGCCGTGGGGGAAACACTCTGGGTGACCGACAGTCATACTGGGCCTGAGCCAGTGTGAGGTGACGGCCCAATTAACACGTTGCCACTACAACACGGCAAGCTGTTCGGTTGCCAATGACAACCGAGAGTGCACTGCAGACACTGCCGCATCATAACAACGGCGTGCAGCCTGGGATGTTTTCCACAGATTACACCAAATAAGAATCAAACTGCTGGTTGGATAAAAATAAATTATAAATTACTTCACCGCATCCAATTTAACAGAACAGGTGCACAACTGAAAAGCAGCTCAATCAAAATTCTGTGTACCCGACTGTAATTTACAAAACAAAAAACAACATTTAAAAACTGTGTTGGTGCCTCAACCCAACAGACAGCAGAGGGTGAAATATTGTTTGCTGTGATGTCAGGCGCCTTACACGCACACTGGGTATTTTGTTTGCCTTTATCTATCATGGAGGTGGAGAGAGATAGCACGAAGCGTCCTGTAAAAACACACCAGAGGCTGCAGATGGCCTGCAGAACTGCATGGAGCCAAAAACAAAAACCCCGGTATTAATGGTGCAACACAAACATACAGATAGCAGGTGGACAATGGGAGAAGCAGTACAACAGAGTGAAAAGGATTCTAGTGTCTCTGTTTCATTAATAAGCTGCATGCAATGATGCTTTTCAACAGCTTAGAGATAATGAAGACAGGTTATAAAGCAGGAGTCATTTTCCTGCACTTTGTTTTTTTGTTAAACACATAGTATGTACATATTATACATGTGTACAGATTTCAAAAGGGGGCAATTTTCTACACACTAAGACTTTCTACCCCTATAGAGGCCTTTGAGGTCATTGCACAGTCCACAATAAAAATTTGCAAGGATTTAAAAAAATCAAGTTTTATACTTATGGTTTCATTAAAAGCGAAAGGCTTGCTCCGTGGCATCTGCCGGATAATGAGTTGACATTTGGCCTGTAGCAGCGCCAAAAGCAATAAGCGTTCCTTATCAGATGAGCGTGACTGTCAATGTTTTCACAGCAACCAACCAGATGGGGCCTTTTTAAGCGGACAGTTTTCTATAACTGATCGTCTAAAATACCCCGATATTACACCAAAACGCGCTCGTCTTCATGTGCAAATAAAATGGCACACAGGAAGAAAAAAACAAAAAAAACACACACAAATAAAACAAAAGGGACAAAGAGGAGCAGCACGCGGGAGTGAAGATGCAGTGTGGCGCCTCACCTCTGGGTGGCGCGGGGGAGCCCGGCTTGCTGCGTTAGCCTCTGACTGCAGCAGTCCACCAGCCTCTTCAGAATGTACAAGCATTCCCTGAAGGTGGAGATGAAGGGGTAGTGGCTGATTATGCACAGCGAGGTGAGCGTGCTGTTGCGGTTCCTGGCCGCCGTCTTGGCAGCGCTCCGCCTGCGCTGCGGCGACTTGCCGTCGGCCTCTTCCCCGGGGGCGGGCGCCGGCGCGGCGTTGTTTGGCGGCGGCGGCCCGCCGTCCGACGCGTCGCTGTTGGCCTCGGCGGCCTGCGCCGCGTGGCCGCTCTTGTCTCCGCGGGCGCGGTGGTGCCCGCGCTGGAAAGAGCGGTAGAAGTTGACGCAGATTCCGTAGCGGGTTATCCCCGAGTCCTTGTCCGTCAGCGTGAAGACGAACGAGGAGTCGTCGCGGAGGCTGACCCGTCGCTGCCGTATGCTCAGGCAGCCCTCCGGCTGGCAGAAGAACACCACGTCCGGCGGGAGCGGGAAGTCGTGGTGGTCCTCCAGCGGGTAGCGGCGGAGGAGCTGAGGCGTCTGAGCCACGCTGTCACTACTCGGTTGCCTGCGGGGGGGGGGGGGGGGGAGATGTGAGGGGGAAAAAACGTTGTTTTGGGTACTTGGTTCCATTGCTAAGCCCCGCCCTATTACGATACCCACACGGTCTCTAACTGCACTCGTCTTTGGAAACGTGCGTCTCCTTCCAGCGTCTCCCGGCAACAAGTAACCCTGTTACACAACGTTTAGCCACGATGAACATTTGACAGTATTGATGAGCGTCGATGGAGCGGAGCCGGACGGTTCTGGGACCCTGGTCAGAGCCGAGCTGAGGCTGTGATTGGCCGGTCTGCGCTGAGGTCAACTCGGTTTTAACAACTCACATCTGACGCATCTGCAAATCCATTACCGCTCGAGCGTTGAAAACGGGTTTTTGATTTGGTCATTAAAGAGATGAGAAGCAATATCGCGAAGAGAGGACCAGAGTAATTTGATCAGTTGATAGAACGACGCAATCTCCCAGCAACCCTGAAGTGTCCTGTAAGCCGGGCAATTAAAGCCTACATGTTCTGCTCTGTCTCTACACTAATAAAAAGGGGAACAGTTGATCTCTAGTATAGAGATATTACATATATTTACTCAATAAAGATCACTAAACGTGGTGCTTCAAAGCACAAAGACTCTAATATTCCTGTGAACCAGAACTGGGAGGTGGGTGAGGTTCTCACCTGGCGCCGACCACCACCAAGTAGTCCAGAAGACGGGGGCACATTTTCTTTTTCTCCATCTTGGACCGATCGCGTCCCCGCACGTCAGGGCGTCCAGGATTTGTGTTTCCTCCAGAGTCAGCGCTGCATTCTCATCACAGCTGGGAGAGTTCAGGTGTAGAGTCGAAGGGCAGCGCCTTGATCATCATTGTGATTCAAAGATGTCGAACCTGTAACACAAGACAACGGGGAACAACTTAACTCTTGTGAGTGGAGAGACGTTCCGGTTTAAACTTTATTCCTTCCTGGTACGGATCCCACCAACAGACCGTTGCGAGAACAACCAGGAAGCATAAACATGTATGGATGTGAGAGAGGTCAACGACGGGGTCACAAAGGCCTTCTCCTTCACAGACCACCGTCTGCACGGGACAGATCACACGCCCGACCACAGGTGTAAAGTGGAGACGAGACCCCACGAGCATGGCACAAAGTGCAAAGAACCCCAAATAACGAGGGGCTACTGACGCATCCCAGGAGAGCGAGGGGAGCAGCACAGTGTCGGTTCCTCTGCTGCAGCTACTCGTCTTTAAGAGGGATAAAGGCTTTTCAGTAGAGGCTCAGTGAGATGGTAAGCAGCTGAGGGGCCTGTGTGGAATAATCCCCCCCCCCCTTCATGAACTTATGGCTATAAATCCCTTCAAGATACCTGCAGCCACTCTACAGATGGGGGCCCCCCCGCCACCACACAGCTCCAGTCCAGCATCGACTCAGTCACTATTAAAAGTTTAACACTTAAGTCCCTGTGAAAGAAGCTGTAGCTTCTGTAGCTTCTTCTTCTGATACCAACGGTTCAGTTGATGACACGTCTAACAAGGACATTTTTTTACATTTTACTGAATCTACACAAAACAAAAGAAAACTCTTTTAGGAAACCACATAAACAACAATACCCAGTAGTTGTAATCACGTGTTTGTGAAATCAATAACAGCGATTCCAAAACGCATTAAAAATGTGACCACACATGCATGTGATTGGACGGGTAAAAATCAGCTCTGACCACATGAGGTAACCCGTTATTAGTTGGAGCTGGGAAACGACCACAAGTGCTCATGCGGCCAAAATGACGTCACGCCATCAGGAACTGGCGATCTTTTGAGGATGTGGGTTTGGAGAAGAAAGTACAGGATCCATTTGACCTCAGCTGAGGTCTGGACCTCCACGCAACTGATGAATGGATACATTATTGTAATTGGTTGAAACTGGTCGTGGCTAAATTTCATATTTTATTTTACAGGAAATACAGATCGCTGAATATGATCCAAAAGGGTCTAAGAGGAGTTTATCCTCTTCATCTCGACTTCCCTGACCCACATGATGACACCATTAAAACCAGTTCTCTTGCTCCTTCGATGACAGCCCATAATCACAAGTGAGTTGACTTTAGTCAAACAAAGCTGCAACACTAACGTGCCGTACATGTGACAACTACAACCACCACGTGAAACAATGGAGGGATTATTCAAAGGCTTCTTTCCAAAACCACGGATATTTCATGTGATGTTATTAGCTGCAGCATCATATGCATCAGGGTCTTGCCAGCCAACCCCCCCCCCCCCCCCCCCCCGAGAATGGCGACCCTGCAAACAAATAAAGCGCCCGAAACTGCTCACTCTTGATGCTCCGGAGTCCTCATCACATATTTGACTCCATACTTAGTTTAGTTAGCTACCGGATCTACTTTGTGTCACGCCAATGCTGACGGCCCTTGTATCCAACGCAACAGTCACAAACTCCACCCTGCAACGCAAACACCGTCCCCACTCCACTGTCACACAAAAGGCTGGTAACCCTCACTGATAAGCTAATGGATGCAAAATGTAGCCAGCGGTTCATACGCAGCGCTATCTGTGCATTCCAATAGAACGAGGAAGTGACGTGTTTTTTCTATTAAAAGAAGAAAATGTGGATTTTGAACTTCAAGCATCTTTTTTTACTTATTTATTCAAATCCAAAAGGCCTCGAGTAGATATACTTGAGGGTTCATACTCAAGGCATTTAACAAATAGTTGTTCATAACTTTCTTAAATGGAATTGGGTCCAATTTTATTCATCTGAATATTTATATTTATAAAATATCATACAACAGTTTGAATGTCAGTGAATTATTATAAAGATAAAGACTTCATTCCGCACTTTGTGTGAAAATGAGCCACACCTATCAAGATAAATGAACGCACAACAACCTCCAAGTGACTGACGCGTGAAGAGCAGGACGAAATCTCAATGGATGTCACCGCTAAGTAAATGTTGTCACATTTCAAAAGGAGCAGTGGGCGACATTCGGATGAGCGCCAGCAGCATGTGTCCATTAAGGGTGCATTATGGGTCTAATTACGTCTAATAGCTCCACTTGAGAGTAGGAGAGCCATTCACAGCGGGACATAATAACAAAGTGACCTAGCCTCTTAATGTAGCGTGATGGTAAAATGGTGACAATGTAACTTAATTACAGAATAGAGAATTAAAAAAAAAGAGCCGCTGTGACGGTCACATGAGCAAAATAATGAACAAGCATTATGAACCAGCAACTCCGTCCAATGCAGCACAATTTGATGTGTACAGTAACATAAGACGACTTAAGTCTGGAAATATGTCTGGCTGAGTCAGCTTACTGTCGCCTCTCGTCACATTTTAAACAAATACGCAAATGTGCTGCTGGGCTGACAGGGTGCTACTGGCATTTGCATGTAATTAAACAGGAAGACCAAAGTAAACCGTCACTTACAGGCATTGGAATATCTGCCCAAAGAGACTGTCTCTCTTCTTCACACCGTTTTATCTTCTTCCTGGAGACGAAGCGACTCGACTTGTTCAGTCCTGAAACACAAACCTGGTCTTCAGGGACCAGATACGGCTCAGATCATCATGTATTAATAAGCTGAACGCCTCGCCGCTTTTTTGTGCCTTAAGTATCAACAGGTTTCATTTAAACATTAAATGAGAGTTGCTGTGTAGCATTAAAATAACAAAAAGTACACCAGCAACTGGATGGAAAAATTACGTCCATTAAAAGTGCGGTTTGTGTAAAACACAAGCAGACTTATTTCTACCTGAACAACAAACTGAACAAACTGAACCAAAGTAAGTAGTTTAATTGCCCAAAGCTAACTAAGTGTTCCCTCATCTTTTCCTAAAACAGAGCAAGGTTATTGTGTTACCTAAATACGAGTGTCCTGAGAAAACGGACGTTTATTTGGAAAAGCCTGGCTAAGGTGTCACCGCCGTCGCACGAGGACACCATGTGCAGACAGGGTGTGACCGGCGTCGCACGAGGACACCATGTGCAGACGAGGTGTCACCGCCGTCGCACGAGGACACCATGTGCAGACTGGGTGTCACCGCCGTCGCACGAGGACACCATGTGCAGACGAGGTGTCACCGCCGTCGCACGAGGACACCATGTGCAGACGAGGTGTCACCGCCGTCGCACGAGGACACCATGTGCAGACGAGGTGTCACCGCCGTCGCACGAGGACACCATGTGCAGACTGGGTGTCACCGCCGTCGCACGAGGACACCATGTGCAGACGAGGTGTCACCGCCGTCGCACGAGGACACCATGTGCAGACTGGGTGTCACCGCCGTCGCACGAGGACACCATGTGCAGACGAGGTGTCACCGCCGTCGCACGAGGACACCATGTGCAGACGAGGTGTCACCGCCGTCGCACGAGGACACCATGTGCAGACGAGGTGTCACCGCCGTCGCACGAGGACACCATGTGCAGACTGGGTGTCACCGCCGTCGCACGAGGACACCATGTGCAGACGAGGTGTCACCGCCGTCGCACGAGGACACCATGTGCAGACGAGGTGTCACCGCCGTCGCACGAGGACACCATGTGCAGACTGGGTGTCACCGCCGTCGCACGAGGACACCATGTGCAGACGAGGTGTCACCGCCGTCGCACGAGGACACCATGTGCAGACGAGGTGTCACCGCCGTCGCACGAGGACACCATGTGCAGACTGGGTGTCACCGCCGTCGCACGAGGACACCATGTGCAGACGAGGTGTCACCGCCGTCGCACGAGGACACCATGTGCAGACGAGGTGTCACCGCCGTCGCACGAGGACAAAATGTGCAGAAACAATCAGCAGTGGCCTGAGGAGGTGCATCCCCCGTTTGGAGTAACGACCCCGACTTTGGTCACGAAGGCTAAACACGAGCTGGTGACATCTCCTTCAGCGTGATGTATTCCAGCAGCAAGGGCCCGGCCTACGCAGAACACACACCCGACCCTCCTTATCTTGCAAAAACCATCGGGACAATAAATCAGCGTGCGGGTCTGGCAGCACGAACGCTTCCTGGTGCAGAGCCAAACTGTCTGTTTTATGAAGCGGCAGAGCTGGAGGCGGACTCATCCAGAAACAGAACATTATTTTTAGACCAGGGCGGACGGGCCTCGGACCCTTCACTGATCGCATCTGATGAACAAGCTTGGTTTTGAAATCTTTGGATCCTCAATAATAAAACAAAAAATAATTGGAAAAACGGGAGCGAGATAAAAAAGCTCGCCACAACTCAAGTGCTACCTCTAAAAAGGAGAGATAATAGGGCATGTTTAAACAACAGATGCATGTGCAGGGCGACATCGCTGCTTACGTGAGCAGGAAGAGAAAATAGACGGGATTCACATGGCCTCAGACATCGATAGTCACACTGATCCGCCGGACGGAGCGCTGGAGAGCACACACAAAAAACGAGGGAGATGAAGTGGGTATCAGGCAAGTATTGATCTTTGCGTTCCCACTTTTAGATTGCAACGCTTCGCTTATTGATCCAATCTCACAATGTTGCACAGCTATGAGGACAATTTGGTTCCCTGTCGATAAAAATGATGAGCCCAAAATGAGCCGCGATCCCTCTAGCTCCGACAGAAGAGTGCGATGCTCTCCTCTAATTTACGTTTCTATTTCTCAGACGTTGGTGAGTCCAAAAGCACTTTTGTTGTTTGGGTTTTCTACAGGTAATTACAACAGCATATGTTAATGTTTTATATTGTGCAAGGTAAAAGGCCGCCATTTTCACCTCTAAGTAACACAGAGGTATGCGTTAAATAACAGTGATAACATGTTTACCTTGTTTTTGATTCAACAACAGTAATGCACCAACACGTTTGCCTTCCCACGACTTCATCTGAATTTTATCGCTCATGACGTCGTGCAGCTGTGAAACCACACGGTGGATGATGTATTCACCCCATTTGTCATTGTTTTATTGGCCGCCTGTTTTCTCCCTATGAGCCTGGATGTTAATGATCGACTTTACTTATTATTTCAGCTGCCTATTAAACCGGCTATATGCAAGACACCAACTATTTAGCCTTTAACTGGTTTTCAACATCTGCAGCTCTGGGTACATTTGTACCCAGCACGTTACTTTACATTTGACGGTTTCTATTCTATTCACACATTGCATCTTACGGTGCCGTTTTTACAAAATGTTATCATCCAAGTTTACCTTCAGGATCGATAAAGTTGAGTTTACCGCGTCTCATTTCAGAAATTAAAAAAGGGAAAACCCTCCATCTGTGGCTGATTAAACTGTATTCAGCATTCAGTACTAAAATAGACCTCAAATGTCTGACCTGAATGCATGTTGCAATCAGAACGCATAGAAGTTCTGCCCATGGCGTTGCTCGATTGTGGCGATATTACGTAATCAAGCTTCTACCAAAAACCTGGAGGCCTCTTGACTCAATGTCACAGTGCACTTCATCACAGGAGACACATGAACCACAATTTCACCGCTTATAAAAGGGAAAATAATCTTTAAATAACATCACTATTGCATTTTTTTGGCATATCACTATTGCATATCACTGTTGCATATGCATTGTTACTGGATAAATTGAAGAGTTAGCTCTTTTGCTAGCATTAAAAGCATTATGTCATATTACATTTTAATATTAGTTGCACCTCTTGTTCACATAAACCCTAAACTGTATAGAACGAGGTTACATCATTTTATTCCATAGTGGTTTCAAAAGGTTGTCCTTCCAAACATGTCTGAATGTATGCTTCGATTGTCCCTACCTCATTGAGACCGTTATCTTTTAAATGAACATATATGAAACAACGGGATGGCACAGGTTCATTCATCCATTCACTGTATGTACTGTAGAGGCAATAACCTCTGGATTTACTCCGAAATGTGGTGTTTTGCCCTCAACTCCTCAGTCGTGTTGGTTTTGACATCGTGTGTGAAATACGGGGACCGCACAGCGATGCTGTGGCCGTGATGGGTCCCTTTTTTCCCCGAGGAATGGGTGTCGGTCACCGCTAGCGTTGGCTGCGAGGTGTGTGTTTTTTTACGCGACGAAGCTAACGTTTAACCGCCGGGAGGACAGGACGCAGCGACGCCAACGCCTCCTCGGTAGCTCCAGCGCAGCGAGCTTGTTATCGGGGTGTAGGGAGCGTTTATGACAAGCTTCCAGGCCTCAGCTCGTCCTACACGTTCACCCCTAAAAAGATGCACCCTCTCAACCCCGGATCTGCCAGCCAAACGGGTTTCTACGTCACGGGTGGATTAGCTAACTAGCCGTAGCTACTGTTCGCAGCTAGTGTCAGCTGGTTAGCTAACGCTAACTCACCAACTGACGTTAGCTGCCATCAGCAGCTCGAGTGGCTTATCTCGTAAAAATAAGAACCTGTCAAATGTTGTTTTTTTTTAAACACCAAAACAACAGCAGCTGTTACACCATGAAGCACTAGCTACAAATATTTTAATTGGTTTAAATACCAGCGAAGACGAGGGAGAACCTCCTTACCTCCTGCTAGCGTTAGCCGGTTAGCCGCTAACGTCTCGCTGCAAACACCAGCAGCTGATGACGGCTCGGGAGGGATGGGAACCCCTCCGCGGTCACAGAGGGGGGGGTCGAGGGTGGTCCGTCCGAAATCAACCTGCCGTATTTCTTATCATCCGTGTGACACTTGGAAACGTCGGCTGAAAAAGAGGTGACGACTTCCTTCAACGGGCTCGCTGCGTTAATGAGTGATGCGGAGTGTGTGTGTGTGTGTGTGTGTGTGTGTGTCCGCCTCTTGAGTAACGGCTCAGTCAGAGCTGCCTTCACAACGTCCTCCTACTCACCAGCATTCTCTGTTTGACAAATAGCACTTTGGATTATTCCCCCCCCCATACTGCCATCATTCATACTCTCCTGTTTATCAATTCTACACTAAATTGCTGCCCAGATGTACAAGTCTTTACATTTAACCTCTTTAAAATATACTGGTGCTTTCATTTGGGGGGAAAAGGGACCATAAAACATGCTTCCTCACAGTGTTTGGGGTCCTGTACAGTCAATAAATTTCTGATACTTAAATCACCTATACATTAAATATTGCTATATTGTTCAGTAATGAGATGTTGGTACCCAGTCCACAAAAAAAGGTTACAAATCCAAACAGTTATAGCCATTTTTTTAAAGCAAATAAAGCAAGACAGGATCCATTAAATTCCAAATAAATCAGGGTATACTTTTGACTGGTACTGTTGGTGGAGTTTCTCCTCCCCCCCCCCAAATGTGTTCGTTTTGACTCTGAGCATCAACACCTCAAGAAAAAACCCAAATGATCCCAAACACATGAGCACTACAGCATTGCTTTAATTTATATACATACAAAACAGAAGGTCTTCATGAGCTACGAGTATTAAAATAGGTTTGCATTTCTATACATCAACAATGTTTACAGCGTCACCCCTCGAAGACAGGAAGTAAATGAGATCAGAGGTGACGGTTACAGTATGTACAGCACAATTAACCTTAGATACAAACAGATTTAACATGCACACTCGAGAAAGAAAGAGGTGGGGGTTTTTTTGCTCGTTTGATCACAGCCCCCCCCCCTCCCTTATAATGCAGAAGCTACTCCTTTTGAAACTTAATGGTTAGTGTCTGGCTTTAGGTAACCTGCCAGAAGAGAAAAAAAAAAATCCCAATTAATTTCATTTCAAAAGGAACCCAAGAGAAAAGTATGGTTTCAAAATGCTGCACACGCTGGTTATTCTGCTTCTTTTCATATTTATTGACCAGTCCGAGAGAAAATATTAAATGCATTAGCTCGGGGTTAGAGGAATATAGGGGAAATCAATAATTATTTATGGAGGGTCAAAAAAATAAGACATTTTTTTTAAAAGGGGGGGAGGGGGGGGGGGGGAGCGGCTCGATACAACACACGGTCAGAAAAGGTCTTTTTTTTTTGTAATTTGTCAGATTACTCGTAAACTTGACTTTTAATTCAGGCGACATTTGTCAATAAAACTGAAGCTCCTCCAGTTGCCTTCTTATAAATCGCCTCCACTGAGGCAGCAGGAGATGACTTTTTTTATTTTATTTTTTCTAAAACAGAAGCCCTTTTGTCGGCGCATCTGAGGAGAAAGAGGAAGGAAGAGGGCGGCGGTTACTGTTGCTCTTGTGACCACTGCTGATACGACACAGAGGAGGGAACCCAACATCCACTGGTTTGTGGTCCCCACACAGACCAACAGGTGGCGCTCACCGTGTTCTGCCTGAGGTCAGAGGTCACCGTGTTCTGCCTGAGGTCAGAGGTCACCGTGTTCTGCCTGAGGTCAGAGGCGCTGATGCACAAGAAAGCGGTAAGAAAAACAGAAAGAAAAAAAAAATAGTATTGAACGTCAAACAATAAACTCTCGATTTAACATTAAGTTGCATTTGCAAAAGCTGCAATGCTCAAACGATCTTTTAACGACAAAGTGTCTGACACACAAACACACACTTTGTGAAAGTTACTGTCGTTGATCAAGCAAATTGATTACGCAAAATACAGACATTTTTGGATGAAGAAAAAAGACATCAGCTCTAAAACTCAAATGACACAATTAATCTACAATAAATCAGAACTGAGCCTTTGTTACTGCCAGTTGCACATATTTCAATTAATGTAAAAACTATCAATTAAAATCCAAAATACATTTTACTGCAAATGGTTAAAAAAAACACTGCAAAACAGTAAATGATTTTAACCGGAACCTTGTAAAAATCTTTTTAAAATGTTAGCTTTGTTTTATTAAATGTCCTATTTAAATTACTTCAAGCTTTTTGTTGTCTGGTTTTCAGCCCCCAAAATAAAACATCACAGCTCTGCATTTGCATCAGCGTGTCTTTACCCTCCGTTATGCATTCAGAGTTCACGCTGCACAGGAGAAGCATGAACACCTCTACGCCTGCAGCCAGGAGCTTTGATAGAACGTTTCTACTGCGAGTAAGAACGATTTTGGTTCAGTTTTTTTTCTTCCCGAGGCTTTTCTAAATCTGACCCACTCAGAAAGATACTTTACCCTTGAGACATTTTCTCTACGTGTCATTGACACAGCAAGTCGTCAAAAAACAAAAAGGCCGTCACACCCCCTAAAAGCTCTTTTTGCGTCTTGCGTGTACATTTCTCACACCTTTAAATGTCAGTGAAGAAAAACAAAAACAAAATCGAAATATAAACGGCTTTGTAATAAAAATGAATAAGTACATCCGGCACACAAGTTACTGACAAATAAGGTGATAGTAGCCGCAGTTCTTTCTATCAGGATGATTTCTTATTCCTTGCAGAGGAAAGTCACAGAGGAGGCATCTCAGCGCCTTTTAACCACTGTTAAATCTTTACAAGGAATCATAAGACTGGTTAGTTGCACCGACCTCAGGTCACCGGTGCAGAGTTTTCACCTTATTGTGCATCGAGTGTGTGATTGTAAAAAAAAAAAAACCCCGTGTTTCACCTGCACCTTTTCTTCACCGTGTGAAATAAATATAGAATTTACACCCACGTTAATGGACGTTTCTAAATGAGCGAAAGGTTTTGCACCAGGAATAAAAAGCATTCTGAATCGGGCGTACTTCACGTTGCTCCACCTGAGCGGCAGCTGCACCGTCCTTTTGATTTGGTTTCTCACTCCGACCCGGGACAGACACTACCTGTTGCCAATCCACGACGATACAAGCCAGACGGCCTGCCACGTTAAAGCCCACACAACTGCAAATATTTATAGATATACAACTATGTCACGTGAATGTGCAGCTGTGATTCTGATGCCGCAGCCTATTAAAATCATAGAGGATGCATGTGGAACTGCACTAAAAAAACAACAACAGAACTTTCAACCGATATTAAGATCAAAGAAAACTGGCTAAAGAGTCGTGTTAAGCTGGAATTTGATAATCGCCATAATCACCTACCTCAAAAAGGTAAGGACAACAAAACGCTCCAAGACAACAAAGTGTTCAGGTTTCACCATTTAAAAGTTTAAGAGCAAAGGAGCGGCGACGCCCTCCTCTTCCTCCTCTTCCTCCTCCCACGAGAGACAGAAGAAAAAAAAAAAAACATCTCCCGCCTTCCACCCATCAAACGGGCTGAGTCAAAAGTTCCTGCTGCTCTTCAGCGAAAGGGGGTGTGTGTGTGTGTGTGTGTGTGTGTGTGTGTGTCGTCACTCGTTGACGTCCCAGATTTCAGAGAGCAGGGGGGGGAGCTTCTTGTCCTGGAGGCGAAGGGCGAAGACCTGCTCCGAGTGGACGCTGCTCAGCGTGCGAAGGCTCACCAGCTTCATCAGCATGCGGGGAAACATCAGGTGGTCCTGAGGAAACCACCAGAACACCGAGGTCAGACTTCAGGGGGTGGGGGGACGCAGAGGAGACGCCTCGGCGACGCGTGCCGAGGCCGGTGCGGTCACGTACACTTACATTGGGTCTCTTGATGGAGATGTAGGAGCGCAGCGCGTCCACGTAGGGCTGCTGCAGCCGCTCCACCAGGTCGTGATCCTGCACGTTGGGCCGATCTGAGCCGGGGTTTCACCAGACAACAAGCTTTTGTTTAGGGGGTGACTCGTGCTTCGCGATGGCGGAATTGACACTAAATTCATTTTTCACTTCACTGAAAAGGAATTGGATCGGGAGTTCTGACCTGCGGAGAAGATGTTGATGGCAATGAGCAGCGCGTACTCGGCCTCGTCCAGATGCAGGTCATTCATTCCTTTAGAGAACTCGAAGATGGGGTTGATGAACTCAAACTGAAGCCCTGGGGAGTACAAACAAGGACAACAAAAGTCACTTAAAAGATGAAAACATGCTAAAATAACAAAAAATATAACTTGATACAAAAAAACATTTGAATTCCATTTGAATGTGGCTTGGCACACGAGTGAAATAAAAGGCAATGAAATGATTCCTGATGTTTATAAATCAACCTGTTAATAAATATGTGCAAGTAAATTAACCTGCTTTGGCGAAGTCCTCCTTGTTGTAGCTGAAATCCTTCAGGAATGTGATGCTGTCAATAGCAGGGTTGTAGCGCCGGGACGTCTCCAGCAGCATAATCTGAGAACACGTGGAATACTATGAGACCGGTTCAAACGGAGGAGTAGAACATCCATCAGTGCCATCAACTCCTGAAGGTATAATGGACCCAGTTTGTATGTTGCCGGCTAAAATCAAACCAATTCTGAAGAGTCCATTGTTCCATTTCGTGGAATTTACTTCACTTGGAAGTCGTAAAGGTTTCGACAACAACTATTTCAGACCTCAATGGTGGACGTCTTGAGGAGAGCGATCTGGTCCTCCCGTGTGAGCTCCAGGAAACCAGGAAGCTGCTTGGCGAAGTCCACGATCTCCTGCACCGACATGATGGCGAGCTCCGTGAAGTGGGCGAACCGCTGCTGACGCACTTCTCGGTTCAGCAAGTCCTGACTCTGCGGCCACGGCTGATGATTGGGTCAAAGCAACAGACGATTTACACAATAGAACATCCAATCAAATTAACCGAACTAAACTGACATTCATTCATTGTAAAGGCGCCGATGCAAAACAAGCCCCGCCTCCCTGGCACTGAACAAGAACCCATTTCCTTTTACCCAAATGTAACATAATAATCGTTGTCAGCTTGTTCCCGCTTACGACCCACATTGACGGTGTTCTGGTCGCGGGCGTCACTCACCGTGACTCCGGGCCGGTCCAGGAAGGACCTCTTGTTGCACTGCTTCTGCATGGCCACCAGCTTCTCGATCATCTCCTGCTGCTGCGGCTCCAGCGGCGCCGTCTCCTGCGGCGCCGGCGTCGGCGTGACCACGGCGGACGAGCGCGCCGTGTCGTCCTCGTGCTGCTTCTTCATCTTCTTCACTCGGATTTGCTCCTCGGAGAGCACGCCTGCGGGTGTGTCATGGGGGGTGGAGGGGGTGTTAAAATATATATATGTTCCCCTATCGATTCACCCACTCCTGCCCCCCCCCCTCTGAGAAACGCGGCCACTCACACTGCTCCAGCATGCCCGCCTCGCGGCACTTGCGCAGGCGACACTGCTGGCACTTGCGGCGCATGTACATGTCCATCTCGCAGCGGCCGCTGTTCTTGCAGTTGTACTGGGCGCTCTTGATGACGCTGCGCCGGAAAAAGCCCTTGCAGCCCTCGCAGCTCAGGACGTTGTAGTGGAAGCCCGAGGCCTTGTCGCCGCACACGCTGCACACCTCGTTGCCCAGCATCTTCGGCGCCGGCCCCTTCTTCCTCTTCACCGGCTGCCCGTCTATGTAATGAATAAATAAATGACATTCAACGGATGATGTGCGTACGACAACAAAGGCGAGTCATGTGTCTTTAATCAACTGTATAGACTGAAGTGTGCTGGCAGCATGAAGGTTCATTCTAAAAATACATGGTTCCCCCCCCCCCATATCAGGTTTAATAAAAGAACTTCAAATTAATTTGTTCTGCACTAAAGACTCATTTGAACAGATGTCAAAGAATTTAAACTAACTAAATGAGCAGAAAAAAGCCAACCGAAGCCTGCGGTAGATTCACAATGTTCTGATGCCCGTTTGACTCTTTGTGTGAACTCTTGTGTTCTGGTGAAGATTAAAGTGATGATTAATGGTAATAACTACCCTTTTCTCCCGATATGAAACCGGTCACTCCCACAGAAAAGGATGTGAACCATGTCGTTGACCTTACACGCCCAAAAAGGAGTTTCGGGGATTTTTTTGTCGAGTCACATTTTCCTTCACTTTGGAAAAAAAAAAAAAAGAGAGAAACGGTGGAATCTATAAATTGGTCATTCTTGTTCGCAGCAGCTCCCTTTGCTCTTCATATGGAGTTATTCAAAGTTTGTGCAAAATCCTCTGAATTTAAAAGCTTTTTACAGGTTATATAAGACATATTTTTGCTATATAGCTACACATCAGGGACGGTCAGAAAAGATTAAAGCCGGAGTGAAAAGAAGCGTTTCTTTTCTCTCACCTGAGCCGGCGGGCGCGTCGCCCCCGGACGGGTCCGGCTTAACGTCGCTGGGCTCCCCCGGCAGAGGGCTCCTCATGTCGCTCAGCGGCAGGCCGTTGTGGGGGGGCGCGGGGGGGTCGTCGGGCCGGGAGAGGTCAGCCAGCGACAGCAGGCCGCCGTGCTTCATTCCGCCGCCCTCCTCAGCCAAGCAGTCCAGCTGCAGCTCAGGGGCCCCGACAAACGCCTTCCTCTCATCTGAGACGCGCCAAGCAGAGATGTGACATGATGACGTATAGTAATATAGAGGGATGAAAGAGGAGACAAAAACAGCCACAAACGTATACATTACTCAGCGTTACTTAAGACACACACATAAACTTACCATGACCAACATCTGGGATATCAGTCACAGACAGCGTGGACATCTTCCGCACAGCAGCTTGTCATTACGAAATCACCGTGCACCTGTGCAACAAAAAGGAACAATCTTCCTCACTTATGGTCGGGGGGGGGGGGAATTTCACAAACGCGTCAAAAGGCGGGTGAATCTCCTCACGCGGTTTACACGTAGGCCGTGTGCAATGAGAACAGGCGTGTCGTTACACAAGGGGAAAGGGACCCAAACAGCACCAAGGGGTCTCTGTGTGTGTGTGTGTGTGTGTGTGTGTGTGTGTGCGGACCAGCTGCAGAAGCAGAAATGAAAGCATGTCATGTGCAACATACGGGTGCTTTTCAGGAAACTGATTCAGCAGACGCACGCACACACACACACACACACACGCACACACACACACACACACAATTCTTAAGCGGCCTGCGAGGCGGAAACGTTGGTTTATAAATAAAGACGCAGTTTGAAGTGACGAATAAAACAAGCTTCGGGAAAGATATCCACGGTTATTACTATTGATGAGAACGACATATGGCTGTAGTTAGGACTCCTTCATAACTCTACTACAACTTAAAGAGCCTGATGTCGACATCAAGCCCATCGTTCAACAGTCGTTAAACGTCACAGCAAAAATCATTCAAATTAAAGTCCAGTTTAGACAGATAACATCGAAATGAATAAACCGGGACTGATATTGATCTAGATGACCCACAATAAAACCAAAGCGCATGACGAGTTCACGATAGCAGTGATCATCATCGTCAAAGAACCACCGATACTGAAAACCACTGTAAAGCGTCTGGGACGTTGTTGTTGTTGTTGTTGTTGTTGAAGTCGTCCCGGAGGAAAACGTTCACACATGTAGCATCTTTTAGACCGGGACTAAAACTGTGCTCACAGATGTACAAATACTAGAAATCTGTGACAACAGGCACCATTTACCTGTGCAGTTCACAAACGTGTTGCTGACTTAAAAAGGTTCAGCCTTGGAATGTGACTCTTCTCTTTGGGTAAACTAAGCTTTCCCGTCTCTAGCAGACAGGGAGGCGTTCAGCTTTGATTGAATAAACGCAGATATCCCATTGACACTCGTACTGGCCCGCAACCAATGCCCAGGTATGGCTTTAAAAATACAAATCCATGCGTCTCTAACTAGGGCCGCCTTTAAAATATCAACGCGTGACCTCCACCCGGGACCCTCAATAACCGCCTGTCACAATAAAAACAGCAGTTTGACAAGAGACTCTCGCTGAGCTCAACCCGCTTTGCAACGTGTCCGAGTGACCTCACCTCTGAAGTCGATGTCTTCATTTACCGTCTGTCCATCCCGCCCGGGGCAGTCTGCGGACCCCCCCCCCCCCCCTCTCTCCCTCCCCCCCCCCGGCCCCACGCGCCCGAGGAGCCAAAACCACCGGTGACTTACTGGGTGGAAATCGTATGACTCGCTATCTTCAAGACAATGAGGAGGCAAGACGACGAGTCCCTTTCTACAAATGCCCATTGGGAGAGAAGAGGGACAACAGAGGGGAGGGAGAGAGGGAGGGAGGGAGGTTACTATTGGTCATTTGCGATCCAGCCCACACCCTCTCTTTGAACATTTCAGCAGCACTTTTTACTCAAACAGGATGAGTCCAGTTTTTCCTCCAGTTGTTTCAAAATAAAAACATGTTGGTCTCCTGATACCCTCCGACGCCTTTTCCACTAAAGCAATAGAACGTTTAGGAGAAAAGCCAACATCCTGGCACCGAGAAACCACAAATCCATATTTAAAAGTGGTGTCAGCAAAGCGGCTCATGAGCCAAAGCTCGTGTTCGAGTTCTTCCCAAACGACCCGTGGAGTCCGTTTCAGAGACACAAGACGTCCGAGAACCCAAACGGCCTCCAGGTTCCTCGGGGGGGGGGGGGGGGGGGGGGGGGGGGGTCGCGTTCTTTGGTCGTAAAGCCGCTCGGCGGCGGCGCCTGTAACCTCACGTCTTCTCTCCGTGCGAGTCCAATGTCCCCCGCACCTTATCAGCTGGTCACCTTTGTCCGTGAGCGTGTTTTCCTGGACAGCGGGATGTGAAACCAACGCACCGACCCAATCAATAACGCACCCAACTACGCCAAAACCTCCTTTTGCTCTGTCGTAACATGTTATACACGACGTACGCCTACCTGCACACTAGTTACTGATGTCACAACACTCGAAATAGTCTTCTACAATATCACATTTTAGAGTTTAGCTTAAAAGAGAATATCTTAACTACTCAAATCTACTCCATGATTTATATCATTTAAATCACACGTGTCAAGCAAATATCTTGCTGACATCCCAAAATAGATGACTTATTATTACACAAGGAAATGTAAATATAAGCACCGACTTCAGATCATTTAGCAAATAAATAAAAAAGGGTCCAGCTCCTTGATTGAAAACATTTTATGTTTTTCTCAATTTTTAACAGATGACATGTTGGTTCTGATGGCAGTAAATAAAACATTTCACTTCATTTGTTTCCGTGGTTCACACTTTCCTGACATCAAAGGCGCGAGTTGAGGCTGCAGATCCATCAGACACTTCCCAGCTTGAATAAATGATCTCTCCCACTGTAAGCTGGTGTGTGACAAAGCATTAAAAACAAAGCATCCGAGTACCAGTAAGTGAAATGTCCCTTTCTAGAATCCTCAAATGGACAGGACTGATGGGACCGGAACCCTGAGTCAGCACCAAGTAGCAGTGAAAGCAACGAGTCAGTCTTTCCCCCCCCAGTCACGTTCCCACAAGCCGAGGGTGGAAGAAGAAGTGCATCCAGCTACTCGAGGTCCCACCCAGAGGATTTCACTACTTCTGCCTGGGGACTGCGCCCGCTGGGGTCCGGGGGGGGAGGGCGGGGGGGGCTCAGCTGGGCACTACAGTGACGGGAAGTCAAATGAACTCCAACTAAAAGGGGCTTAAATCAAACCGCACGCAGAGACAGGTGCACGTTGCGTGCACGAGTCGGACTAAGCGAGACCAGGTGTCCGGGACACGCTGCAACAAGATGTTAACAGCAAACTGTCACTCGGTTAGCAGCCTTTAGCCGAGCCAAGTGAGCTAACTTGCCGTTAGCATCGGGGGGGGGGGCTAGCTGGTTACATTAGCCGGAGACCGATCATTTCGCAACAGTTACGTAAACACCTGCGGCGCGTCGCCGCCTACGGCACATTCGGAAAAGTTTATCGACCCCGCTGACGACTCGCTTTGTAGTTTGGGCCACATTGGTGCTAACATTGGCCGATCAGTCGCAATGGCAGTCTATTAAAAAAAAAGAAATACGTTAGCCGACGACAACAACATCCGAATGTGACGCGGCGCCAATCGTTGTCGTCGCTGGCCACCAAACACCGGGGAGGAGAAAGCTAACGAGCGGGGGCTGAACGGGGAAAGGCGAGATTAGCTCCAAAGTCACATCCGAAACAGGGCCGACGTCGTCAGCCGAACACCCCCGCACTCGAGAGCAACAGCCGCTTTAAAAACCACTTCAACTTACCGAGCGAACGTTGGCTTGGGCTTGGCTGACTTCAGATGGGGGCTCCCGGGTCGGACGCGACCCAGGGGGCAGCGCCGGGGGGGGGGGGGGACTTCCCGGAGACTATGCGAGTTTCGCGAACTACTTGTGGGAGTGCTGCTCCGTTCCCCCGGCTGTGGCTGTTGACAGCGGCCGTGACAACCGGAGCTAGCCTGTTAGCCTGTTAGCTCGCTAGCCGGCCAGCGTAGTTATAATCATGTGATTCGGCAGGAAGCGGATTTGATCACGTGGGGGTTTGAGGCCCAGTGTTTGGTCCAGCAGGCAGCTACAAGGGGAGGAATGTATAAATGAGTAATTTCACTCAATCGACATTACTATACTAAAATATTTCCATTTTGGAGGCAAATAGTATACTCCACTACATGTTTGGACAACGTGTGATAATCTGCGGATTAAAGCTATCTAACTGTATATAAAGTGACTCAAGTAAACAACACATCTATCCGAAATATATACGAATTGATGTCATTATCATACAAACTTAGTACAGTACATGGACCCCCTGCCTCAAAATGGAAAGTTAAAATAATGTACAATATTATTGGCAAAATACAAACTAACAAAATAATTCACATATAAAGAACGGCTTTTAGTGGGTGAGCAAAATGTGATGTTTATGTTTTTATGTGCATAACTTTTCTTGTTTTTAATTTTAATATCACGTAGTAGAAATAATATTTGTATTATTATAAAGAATAGTCCCTTTCATTATTGTTAAATGTTAAATTAATGGATGATTATTGTCATATGTTAAGTAGTTGGTTTGTACAATAATGTATGAATCATACACATTAATCTAAGATAAGATAAAACAAGATAACATTATTGAGGATAGCGCACAGTTCTTCAAATCACACCTGGTTTTCTTCAGAGGCGCCGCTAGAGGGCAGGCTGCTCCGAGGCGGAACCGGAAGTCAGAGCGGACATACATTTTAAGATTCCCCGAAGAAGAGGTCGGATACAAATATCCATGGGACAGAAGGCATCAACACACGTCTATCTTTTCAATTGAAAAATACGTTTTGTGTGTGTGTGTGTGTGTGTGTTTGTGTGTTGACACCATGCCCGTTATCTGTGCTGCTATAGGATGCAACAATAAGTTTGTGAAAGGGTCGGAAATCCGATTTTACAGGTAAATTGCCACCGCTTTAGTTGATCGATCCATTCGCGTCAGCTTCGTTTAAAAACTAACGAAAGCAAGGAAATCGATGACTTTGTCCCTAACGGTTGAGTGATTAACGTTAACTAGACTTTTTCCTCCTTAAGGCAACATTCTGTTGCTTTAAAGTGGCATCTCTATGCTTCGATCCACCACACGATAGTGGCGTTAGCTACAGTTACACATAAACATGCACATTATGTTACCATCCGTTACTACGTTGTAAAATGAGCTCTTATTGTTTATTTGTCTGGTAACAAAACATTTGTTTATAGGCTCCACAACAACAACACGGGTTGCCTATGACTTTTCATGACGTCATATCACATTACGTTTCTTTACCAAGATGTGAAACATACTTGTTTCCAAAATATTCTTTTTTCTAACGAGTGTTTTTTTATGATATATATATATATATATATATATATATATATATATATATATATATATTTCTTCCACCTTGTTTACAGTCGCCCACCCCTCACCAAGCTGAATTCCATGTATATGTAACCTACTTTCCAGTATAACCTTTACTGATCGCTTGCCCCCCCCTCCCTCCCTCCCTTCTGTGCGTTAGATTCCCTCTCAGCAAACCTCAGCTCGCCAGCAAATGGGTCCACAGCCTGGGGATGAAGAACTTCGTCCCCACCGCCAACACCTGCCTCTGCTCGGAGCACTTCAGGGCCGGCTGCTTCAGGGACTACAACGGCAAACAGTTCCTGAGGGAGGACGCCGTGCCCACCATCTTCAGCCAGGGGCAGGATTCATCCAAGGTGTCGCATCGACCGTTCCTTCCTAACAGCCCCCCCCCCCCCCACCACCCACTCCGTTTTATCTCATGTGAAGTGACTCGATGGCTGGATGCCCCCCCCAGATTGAACTTCGCAAACGGGGGGTGATCCCGAAGGAGGCGAGTGTGCTGAACCCAGCGGCAACGCAAGCGGACCGAGACAAAGCCCGAGAGGCCGTGAGTCTCCGCAGAGACAAGAGAGGAGGCCCCAGGGTGAGTTTTCTGTTAGTTGGGTTCACTCATCAGACCTGTTTGCTTTACGGACACGTCTTGCGTAAAGCGTCACCTTTTCATAGTTTTTACTCGTAAATGGGCTTAAATAAATACATTAAATCAGTTTAACACAACAGAGGGAGGCTGAACAAGTTCCCACGATTCACATTGCTTCTTCTACCATTAAAAGTTATTAAGTAAATAGCGACTTTAGGCTCTAAATGACAGTGTTAAAGGGGGCAGTTACTTTTACTGTTTCCTAGGAGGACATTGCTCCATAAAGGTCGCAATAAAACACAGTAACACACGTGCAAACAATAGATTGAGATTTTAAAAAAAAACGGTCAAGAGTGACTGAGGGAATATTGTGTTACTCTGCTGTCATGCACCTGCCGCGACGTCAAATTTGTCGTCTGTCTGAAATATGGCAATAAATGTTTCCTGATCCCTGATCAGAATGAAGTCAAAAGCACAGCTCCTTTTGTTCTGACGTCATATTATTGTATCACGTAATTGAAAAAGTAAATAGATATTCTTATGGACCAATTTTCTATATATTTTTGTAGTGCTTGTCTTCTTCTTGAGATAAACTACGACATATGAAATATACTTCCTGTTCCTGCGCAGGGTGGACGAGGCGGACGAGGAGGAAAGCAACTGAGCGACAGGTGAGTCCTGGTTTGTTGTTTGAGGTGTTTTTTGTGGTCCCTCGACCCGTAAAACAGAAAATGACGTTAAACAGAGCAGCTGCAGGTGAATCGTCTCCCATTTCCGAGGTTTACTTTGTAACCCACAACCCGATCACAATACTCGATCAGTCACAATTTACCTTTATGTTAAGCGACTGTAGATCTTAATCTGTAACTAACATCAAAGGGCAAATGTCAGATTCTACAACTGTTGATATTTAGCAATTAAAAACTGAATGAATCCTCTCATGTAGCGTTTCTAAACTCCCGAGAGCTTGCATTGATTTTCGGTCCGGCGTCTGCAGGCCGAGCGCCGGGGGGGCCAAGAGCAAAGTGTACGACAGCAAGGGCCGCCTGCTCTCCAACAGCAGGGACATGTGCGACTGCCTGGACGTGGACTGCCTGGGCTGCTTCTACCCCTGCAGCGACTGCGGCTCGCGCAAGTGCGGCGTGGAGTGCCGCTGCGACAGGAAGTGGCTCTACGAGCAGGTGGAGGTGGAGGGCGGAGAGATCATCCGCAACAAGTTCGCCGTCTGAAGGGAGCGGTTTCCGCCGGGGGGTTGGAGGAATCTTCCCGAAAGGGTCCGTGATGCGACATCGGGGGGGGTTTAGGGGGGAGTTCTGCCTGTGGTGGAAATGCTGCTGGGCTGTATTTTAGAAAGCGTTCCTCGTGAGTCTCCTCTCAATGTCTGGGACACGAACTCGCTGCGCGTGGTCACCGTGCGCCGGTTATTGGTGTCCCTGGAGACACCCCCACTGAGTTTTTAACGCTTCAATCATCACCAGAAGTAAAAAAAAAAAACGTATTTGAAATCATAATACTTAATTAATAGACAACTGAAATCCGGATGTAGAGACCATGTACTCTGAATTAAAATGGATTTAACCTCGTGACTTGTATGGAAATGACTAAAGGAGCAATATGTTCAAGAATAATCTGCATTGTTTGATAACTGAGCCTCGTATTTTTTATGTTTTTGTGTATTCAATAAAACTGAAAATATGTGAAGTTGTTGATAATGTTTCTAGTAGATGAAGAAAACTTAAAGACACGTGTGTAGGATTTGTCTTAAATAATAATAGTTGATTTAGTTTTAAACTTGTCCTAAATATCATCCCTTAATAATCACATCCTGTAAGGCCTTGTGTTTGAGTTTGTCATAGTATATGAATTATGGTCACAGTGACCTTTGACCGACATGTTTGAATCAGTTCATTTTTCACCTCGAGGCCGTTAAGTTGATCTTTGAACATTTTTACCATTTTCCTTCAAGAGAAATCTGATTAGATCAATTCTGCCAGATTGTATTTTGAGGGGTTGGTGTCCTTTGGGCCGCGCTGGATGAACACGGGAGGAGTTAAAGTGTCCCGGTCGCTCCCTCAGCGTGCGGGTGGAGCTGCTCCTTCCTAAATGACGGTGTACGCTTCGCTCCATAACGTGTGCTGGTCCCTTTAATCACGCCTGTTAATCAAACCACCGCAGAGTCGTCCTTTCAGGATGCAAATCCTTTTTTATTTCTCCTCTTCCCGTTTACCACAGACTAGACCCAAAGTACCTTAACCCCCCCCCCCCCACACACACACACACACACACACAGACACACACACACTGTGACCAAAGGCAGTGTGAGACAGGCAGCGTGACGCAGCAGTTCATCACTTTGACTACAGAAAGTTGCAGATGGTCTTAATTGCCCACATCGTGCTGTCCTTGAGCTCGGCTGTGGAGGGGGGGGGGGCACATACCCTCCTGCAAGGTCCTGCCTAATATGAACTTTAGAAACTGCCGCGGGGGATGTTTTAGTCTTCCTTTGGGGACGTGTGCTCTCACATCACACTTTAACCCTTTCACAGGGCGTAATCCCTTCATGCGATTGTAACGTTTCAAGGTCTCATTTTCAGCGTTTGGTTTTACTTAACACCCCCCCCGTTTGGGTACCAAAAAAAAAACAAAAAACAAGATGACAACTGTCAGTCACAAGGCTCCGTCCCACTGTCTGACGGCACGGTGACTACGTGTTGTGAAGGATTCACGGTGTGAGCTGTGCTGCTTCGCTCGCTGCTCCGTCTGCAACGTCATCGTTGTGCAAACACATGGAAACGTGTTAAAGTGTTAAGAACAACCGTGTTCCACCACATTTAGCATATTTTCATTTTTTCCTTTTTTTGGGCCATGTTTTCTTTTTTCTTCAAAACATGTTTTGATCTAATATTTTTATTTATATTTTTTTCGTGACATTTTTCGACACATCTCAGCTTTTTTTTTTCATGACTTTCTCTCGACCAAATATATTCAGACTTTTCTTCAATAACTTTTTTTGACTTCATATATTTTAACTTTTTTCAAAAACTTTTTTTGACTTTATATATTTTGACTTTTAAAAAAAAATTGACTTGTTATGTATTTTGACTTTTTTCCCCAAAAAGTTTTTGACCCTAATATATTTTTTTCCATGACATTTTTCTACTTAAAATATTTTGACTTTTTTTCCCAAAACTTTTTTTGACCCTCATATTTTTTTTCTCTTTCTCAACCAAACATTTTTTTAATACTGAAACTGTTTAGTTTAGTTTTCACATGTTGCTGGCTGTGGACCTCAGGCCGTTGGTGGAGTATATAAATAAATGTGACAAAGCAAATAACCTCTTTCTTTATTCTGTCATTGATCCATCTGCTCCCTCACGTTCTATTATTTATCATTTCATTGATTGCCTCCCTTGACACTTTGGCTTGGACCCTTGCACGCGTATCTATTCCCTTCTGAGTACCAGCTTTTCTCCGGTTGCACACATTCATCTCACGCGCATCTGTTCCCTCGGAGAGGAGCACATTGTCTCCTTTGGTTCTGGAGGGAGCTTTCCAAAGGTTTTTAATGAAAGTTAAATAAACAGCTCTTTTTTTTCTTGAAAACATTTCATCAGCTCTGAGGCCATTAGCCTAGCTTAGCATAACAAATGGAAACGGGTGAAAAACTAAAAGGCCCAAAAAAAATCAAACTACCTCTAAAGCTCACTTGGAAACATACGACGTCTTGTTGTTTCATTTGTACAAAAACCAAAGAGTAAAGAGGTTATGCACCAGACTGCAGACTGAAACCTGGTTTATTTTGTTCCTCCTCATGGAGAGAGCCACGGATCGGCAGGCCCTCTACAGGAGCTTTTGAAGTCTTTATTTTCATATCCACCTGTCAAGAAGAGAGGTGAGGCTCGTCTTTCCCTCGTGGGAGCAGCTCCTCACACTCCTCAGCATGGAAAGGTGGGCCGGAGCACTATTGAATTTTAGGGGTCAGCGGCCTTGGACGGAAACAAGAGAAGCAGTCGGTGGGCCACAGAGCAGATTTAAACGCGTGACTTTGATTAAAGACAGCCAGGACGGGAAAAAAAAGACACATTTAAACCCCCCCCCCCCCCCCCCTGGGAAGGGGATACCTGTTTATTTCAGTGCCAAACGCGGACAACAAGGTAAACAGGCATCAGGCTCCTCTTAAACGGACGGGCAGCTGGGCTTGTGCCCCGCGTAGAAGCCGCAGTGCGTGTTGGCCTCCGGGTTGCACACCTGGCAGCCGCAGTCCCTGGCCACGGGGTAGGTGACGGCCTCTGGGCACCCGTCGACGTGCGTCACCTCGTAGGACCAGACGCCGTTGCACGTCTTCTGCTCGGGCGGGGGCCGCCAGCTGATGTAGACGTCCTCCTGTCGCGACAGGAAACGTTCAACCCCCGCAAAAACAAAAAAAAAAATAAACAGGCTGGATGGACGAAAAGGGGGCATGAACTTCAAATACCTTGGTGTTGCACTGCCCCGAGCAGATGGTGGTGAGGACGGACTTCGTTTGGCCGCAGGCCTCCACGTCGACGCTGTGGCTGGTCAGGCGGCAGCCGGAGTGGCACTGCTCCTCCTCGTCGGCTCCCGCCGCCGCTGCCGCCGCCGCCGTTAGTGCCAGCATCGCTGCCATGGCAACCAGCCGCATCCTCTGCCGGGTGCGGACGCCTGCCAGCGAGAGGGGGAGGGGCCTGCCGTTAAACGAGGTCCGTGAGTCTATTTCAAGAAGAACGTACTGGTGGTTGTGCGTTGCGTGATGAATTGAACTTTAGGACGCAAAAACATAGTTTTAGCCTTACGGTTAATGGGCTGCAACTGCGGAATAACTTAGAGATAGACATCAAACAACGTCCAGTATAAAAAAGAAAATATTGTCCATTAGGAGTATTCTACCATGATCAGACATTTTAATGTATATAATCCCTCTTGCTTTTGTTTTGTAATCGTTTGTTGATGTTGTTTTGTTGTATTTGGCACTATGGTCTGTAGTACTATTGTGAGATTCTGGGGTGGGCGCCTATAAGCTCTTTTGCTTCGGCCCATTCCTTTTGAGCAGAATGGTTACTGCCCAAATAAATAAATTAAATTAATAAAATTACTCGGGGGACATAATGACATCCTTTGTGTTAATACCTCACACCAGGCAGCCTAAAACTGTTTGTATGTGTATGTATATACGTATATTCAATGGTTTTACTGGTCCAGCCCACTAACGAGATAGACACCCCTGCTAAAGACTCTCTTTAGAGCTCTTTAGAACTCTTTCTGCTCTAAGATCTCTCGGTGCTCACAGAAAATCAAAGTATATTAAAATCCACTCTCATCATCTCATTGAAACTCATTACGTGTGAATCAGAACGTACCTGTGGAGCTCTGTGGTTGCTTCAGACCTGGTGTTGCTTCCTTCTGTTACTCTCTCAACATCTGCAGCAGCTGTCGACCCGCGGCCCGCGCTCTCCGCCGCTTAAATAGCGCCGCTCATAAACCCCCCCTAATCTGTTCGACCTTGGGCTCGCTGCTATTTTTCCCACCTGTTCAGACTTAAGGGCACATCTTTCCCTCAACAAGTCGCCGCTCAAGGCCTTTCCTTCCACGCGACGGGGGGGGAGCGGGTCGGTATCTCCACACATCTTGTTTGGATTACACGAGTGAAAGGATTAGATGGACCAAAACAAATCTGCCCCCGCGGTGAGATGGAAAAGCCTCGGTGGCAGCAGCAGGGAGAGGCTCCTTCTTTCCATGGTAAGAGAAGGGGCTTGAAAGGATGGAAGGGACGCTGTTTTGTGCGTGACTAGTTAATTAGAGTCATTGTGGCATTGATTTTCGTTTGTTTGATAGACGAGAGCATCGCAGTCATTAATTGCCATTTTAAGATAAAACGAAACGGTCGGAGCTTTTTTTTGGGATTCGAAAACTTGAGGGAAATGTTGTTCTCTCTTAATCTGCATCAGATCTACAACTCTCTCATTATGAATGATGGTCATTATTCATTTTAGTCAGTTGGACTCATACAGTTGCAATATTGTGCTGAATCTCAATCATCATCAGGAAAAAAGCAGTGCATCGATGTGTCATAATCATCTTAGTTTACTGAATGTATTAAAAGTAAAACCACGTTTAGATTAATGCAAAATAAGTTCAGATGTCTACACGGTTGGTTAATTTGAATCAAAACGATTTGTTAATATGATGAAGGGATTTGCCTGTATACTCATAATCTAGTTGTATTTGTACATCCGTGCAGACCTGCAGTGGTTGTAGTTGTATTTTATTTGGGGGAGTGTTGTTTCAAACTGCTGCATCAGCCTGAAAAAAAAACCCTGCTTCTGTCCGTTTGGGGGTGAATTCAGTGCTGCTGCATTGACTGAAAAGTTAGCACTGCACCACGAGCTGGACCCACCGGGGACTCTCTGCCCGGCATCCTGCCCAAACACCGCCTCCTTAGCAAGGACTCTCCTCCAGAGAACCCCCCCCCCTCCTCCTCCTCCTCCTCCTCCTCCTCCTCAGGGAGCTTCTCCTGGCTGCTCCCCTTAGCTCAACTACATCATTGCACGCCTGCATTTTGTTCTTTAACGAGCAACAGTCATTGGCGCTTGGTCGTGTTTTTTTGACACGAGTGCTTTGGAGATGTCTCTGTTATTAATAGACAAACCTGGAAAAAGAAAACAACACTAAGGAGGCCTTGTGAAATCTTCACGTCGCATCAATGTCCAACGGGGAGTCAACTTCATGGTGATGGAGAAGAGGAAGGTTTGGTTCTGCTTCGTGACGCTAAACCCTGCTGGAGAAGAAGAAGAAGAAGCTCATTTGGGTGTAAAAGCTCATAGAACCGCTGCGAGTCGTATTTAAGTCATTGGGGTCATTGATTTTTATCGCTTGTCTCCACACACCAAACGCCGCCGTAACAGGAGGCACAGCCCTTTCAAGCCCTTTCAAGTCCTTTCAAGGGCCCTTTGTTGACGTACCCCTGACACATTTATCTAGTGAAGAGATCGGGATGGATGAGTCCAAACACACCTTCTACCCAGGCGACCCCTGTCTGTTCCCTATGACATGAAAGGTCAGCGTTGACTCCTTATTTGCATACACACTTCGTCAAAGAGGACCAATGCGTCATGATATGGGGACACAGAACAAATGGGACGGCCCCCACGAGAAAAAAAAAAGGTACCTCCGTTCCTTCTATTGGTGAATGTCGATGGAGGAGGGTCCGGTCGACAGGTGCAGCCGCTCCATCTTCACATCGTTACCGACCTCACAACTCCCCCTGGTGCTGACCGAGGCGGATGCTCGGGGGGGGGGGGGGTGCACGTGGTGAGTGGTTGATCAGGAAAGCGCTCTGCTCATGTTGAGTGTAAAGTTCAGAGGGAGAGACGCCGTGTTCTCTGTAATACACCGAATCCTGCAGAGCATTGGATTCACGTTTAGTTTTATTAAAAACAAGTAAGTGGATTTAGACGTTTAGATGGCAAACCAAAAATATTCCGATGGGAATATTACAGCTGGAGATTTCCAACGTACCTGAGGGAATCACAGGAACGTTGCGCTGTCCTCGCCGTAATTCGAGCTTTGGACTCAAACGGAGAGTTGGAAACAAACGGACGGAAATGGGCTTCGGCCACAGACGGCCGTGCATCGCAGCACCCTGCGGTGCTACCTGCAGAGAAAACAGTCCAATTAAGGCTGGGCTCGTTCCAATGGAGCGACCAATCAGAGTTTGGGTGATCCAGATGAATTCCTGACAGTGACTCAACAGTTCAGTATCATTATCTCCACTGAGGCGAATCAAATCTTCTGTGTGAACAGGCCACATTAATGGCAATGATATTCAATGCAGTGACTTGTTTTCAATACTCATTACTCACAGAAAGTGATGCGACTGCTTTTTCAATAGTAGTTCCTTGTTTGACTAATTAATGAGCACAGTGATTTGGTACCAATTTTTATCTTGAATTCCAATATTTCTGGCCCCAACTTGAAAGGTTCACCGTCGCACGCCAAGAAGTGGGTCACAGTCAGGATCAGCCATTGTGCCTTTAAGAGGAGACCATCAGACAAAGCCCCCCCCTTTGGGTTATAGCATTAATGTTCCTCTGCAAACCATCGGGGCGGGGAGAGGGGCCTTTTTTATGCAGGATTCTCCAAATACGATAGGTCATTTATTTGTAATGTTTTACGTTGCTGTGGATTTGTTGAAAGCAAAACATTCCAACATGGCATTGCGTTGTTATGTAACAGCTCATCTCTTTTTGTCTCAGCAGCCGACTCGCTCACTCAAAAGTTCATTTGCAGATGTGACAAGATGGTTGGATATTTTGAAATCACGCTCATCAGGATCGAGGTTTGAGAAGCCTTGGGTTTCTGGTCCTGTTGGTTATAGCTGATAATGACATTTTTTTCAATATATTCAGTGCTCTTATTCTAAAAACAATTTCTAAAGGTAAAACGAAAGCTGCATTTTTTTTGTGAGGATGTACTTCCTGCTGTTAAAGCAGCGCAACCTGCTCCGTCACACCTATTGACGTCACCGGTGGAATGGATGGAGACTATTTGATTACATTGTGTGTGTGTTGAAGAGGAAGGGGGCGCGGGGGGGGGGGGCACAGGTTGCTACCTAGCAGTGTTGACGGAGGGCAGAGCACAGCTCGGGTGTGAGAGACTGCAGTCACAGTGCGCGCAGTGACCGCCTGCGTCCACTGGGGGAGGACCGAGCACCGCCTGCGCGCGCTGCGGTACACGAGCGACTTTCTCCCCGACGCTCTCCATCATCATCATCATCATCACCACCATCACACACACACACACACACACACGCGCACGCACAAACACACACGCACACTCACACAAGAGGGAGGGATACCGGAGAACAGGTACAGACAGACAGATGTGCGACGCTCAGACTCTGCCGCCGTGACCGCGCCGCCCGCACACCTGCTTCTGTTTGCCTCCTTCCTCTTTTTACATTTTTTTTTTAATTTTCTTTCATTCTTTTCCCGGCGCACCGGGAGCGATGCAGCGGCAGAATGGGGGCTGAAGTGGCGACAGATCCTGTTGAATTGAGGCGAGACGTCTAGACCGCAGCCCCTAAAAAAAAAAGACAAAGTGTCCCTCCTCGGGAGTGCGTCAGAGCACGGATGGATATAGTGGATGATGTGGCCGCGGGTTGGAGACGACGAGGGATTTGTGGTATTAACCCCCCCGAAATCAAGACGGGAATTTGGGCAGGAGCAAAGAACTGCATCCTCACCTAGCTCCCCTCCTCCTCCTCCTCCTCCTCCTTAGATTTGTTTGTTGGTGGGGGGGGGGGGGGGGGGGGCGCTGAGGCGATTTCACTTGGCCCATTTTCACATGTAAGTATTTGAATGTCAAGATGAAGGGGGACACTCTATTTTAAAGGCAGGGAATTTCACGCGTAAAGTCAGCTCTAAACATACCTGTCTGCCATGCGTTTATTGCCCAGCCTCTATCCCCCACGTTCACTCAATAATAACACTGGTGACAATACAATTAAAATGTACCGCCCTTGATATTGAAACACGTGTATCCAGTCGCCCAAACCACGGACATCAATACGAATATTTTCTCCTTTTTTGCCAAAAACCAACTGCTGTTCTTCTCTTGTCTTTCCCTCGCAGAGAGCGTCGGCGGAATGAAGTATTTCAGATCCACCGGAGCTCCACTAAAGCAACACCGCGGATCATTATACATCTCATCGTATAAAATGGCAACCAGGAGGAACCGCTGGAGGATGATCGAAAGACGCATTCGGGCCGCGCAGAGATTGACCACCTGATGGGCACCGGAGGGCGCGAGCAGGGACAGTTTGGGCTGCAGCTTGTTGACTTGGTGATTTATAATCAACGAATAGTCAGAGCGCCTGCGTAACCGCCTCTCACGTTTTCTTTAGGGGGACGAGGGAGATGGGAAGGAGGGAGGAGGGAGAGGGGGGGGGGTGGGTGTTTTGTTTATGGTAATGATGTCATGATCTACCTAAAACGGGAAGACAGGCTCATCCATGCCTCCTGTCACGTGCCAGTCACCACATGGAGCGCGCTCAGCGTGGACTTAATTGCGGCGTGCTTGTTGTCCTCGCGTTCTCACGCCCGCAGCTGATTGGTCGAACCGGTTCATGCCTCATTTTGCGCCGATCCGCAACTTTTATCCGCTGGGGCCGCGTCCGCGTCGCCCCCGGGCGGTTCCCGTAGCGCTCGCTCATTGACTGTTTGAGGAGAACAGACATTTACAGAAAATGGAGTTTGCCATGGTGGGCGCGGACGGCGGGTGCAACAGTCACCTGCCTTACGGATATGCCCAAGCGCGGGCACGGGAAAGGGAGCGCCAGGCTGCCCAGTCGCGAGCAGCGACAGCGGCAGCGGCGGCTGAAGGTGGGTCCGGTGAGGAAGGAGGTTCCTCCTCCTCCTCCTCCTCCTCATCCTCCTCCTCCTCCTCCAGCGCTCATCTCCTTAACAACCGTCAGCCTCAGTCTCACGCCGCCTCCTCCGCGAACGCCAACAGCAGCAGCGGTACCGCCTCCTCCTCCTCCTCCTCCTCGCAGCAGCAGCAGGAGCCCGTGCAGCAGCAGCAGCACAGAGTTCTCAGAGAGCGGAAAAAGCAGCGCGGCGCCGGGCGGTGGAGACGCAGCCGGAACACTCTCGGCGGGGACCTGCGCCACTCGGAGCTGGCGCTGCTCGGATCCGAGGAGGAAATGATGATAGAGGAGGAGGAGGATGAGGAGCCCGATGATGAGGTGGCGCGGGAGGAGGGGGGCCGCGGGAGCAAGAGGTCGAGTTTTCTGTGCGCCATGGATGACGAGGAGGAGACGGCCTCGCTCACGGACCGGCGCCCGCACTCCGGGTACGAGAACGCGTACAGCGAGTTCGTCTGCTGCGAGAGAGTCGTCATCAACGTGTCGGGTCTGAAGTTTGAAACTCAGCTCAAGACCCTCGCGCAGTTCCCGGACACCCTCCTGGGGGACCCGGACAGGCGGATCAGGTACTTCGACCCGCTGAGGAACGAGTACTTCTTCGACCGGAACCGGCCGAGCTTCGACGCCATTCTCTACTATTACCAGTCGGGCGGGCGGTTGAAAAGACCCGTGAACGTGCCGTTCGACATCTTCTCCGAGGAGGTGAAGTTCTACGAACTCGGCGACGAGGCCATCCTCAAGTTCCGGGAGGATGAGGGTTTCGTGAAGGAGGAGGAGAAGCCTCTGCCCAAGGACGAGTTCAAGCGCCAGATCTGGCTGCTCTTCGAGTACCCGGAGAGCTCGAGCCCCGCGAGGGGGATCGCGGTGGTGTCCGTGCTGGTCATCGTCATTTCTATCGTCATTTTCTGCCTGGAGACGCTGCCGGAGTTCAGGGACGAAAAGGAGTACCTGCAGCCGCGGGTCAACTCCACGCAGCCGGACCACGGGTTCACTCCGTTCAACGACCCCTTCTTCCTCGTGGAGACGGTTTGCATCATCTGGTTCTCCTTCGAGTTTATAGTCCGCTTCTACGCGTGCCCCAGCAAGGCGGAGTTCTTTAAAAACATTATGAACTCCATAGACGTTGTGTCCATTTTGCCTTATTTCATAACCCTCGGCACGGACCTGGCGCAGCACCAGGAGAACGGGCAACAGGCGATGAGCTTCGCCATCCTGAGAATAATCCGCCTCGTGCGGGTGTTCCGCATCTTCAAGCTGTCCCGCCACTCCAAGGGGCTGCAGATCCTGGGTCACACCTTGCGCGCCAGCATGCGGGAGCTGGCCCTGCTCATCTTCTTCCTGGTCATCGGGGTGATCCTGTTCTCCAGCGCGGTGTACTTCGCCGAGGCGGACGAGCCCACCTCGCAGTTCACGAGCATCCCGGACGCCTTCTGGTGGGCCGTGGTGACCATGACCACGGTGGGCTACGGCGACATGAAGCCCATCACCGTCGGCGGGAAGATCGTGGGCTCGCTCTGCGCGATCGCCGGCGTGCTGACCATCGCGCTCCCGGTGCCGGTCATAGTGTCCAACTTCAACTACTTCTACCACAGGGAGACCGACAACGAGGACCAGACGCCGCCGCCGGTGGTCGAGAGCCTCCCGCCGGGCTGCCCGTATTTCCCGGACTTTTTACGGAAATTTAGAGGCTCGCCCTCCGGCTCCTCGCTGGGCGACAAGGCGGAGTACATGGAGATGGAGGAAGGGGTGACGGAGTCGCTTTGCGGGCTGGACAAGAGTCCGAGTAAAGGGAACGGCACAGACATAGGCAGGAGGAACAGTACGAACTCCAAATCCATTCAGACTGACGTGTGACCACGAGAGGTTCGTTTTTGCCCCCCCCCCCTTTTTTTTGTTCTTAACAAATGAAAACGCCCCATGAACATCCCCAAGGTGGTCCAACCACAGGATTTACGCACGCGTCTCACACCCGAACACGCACGCACAAATCCAAGGCACACACCCACAGGGCACCAATTGGCAGGTTACATGTCCATCTCACTCTGGTTTTCTCTCTCCACAAAGTTTAGGAACAATTAGGATCGATATTCGCCATAATGGGTGGATTGATTAGTCGACTAACCTCTGCAGGCTTTTGATTCTGACAAAAAAAAAAAAACTCCAGACAAGACAGGCCATGCATTCGCACTTTATCAGTTCCACCTGTCAATAACAGATAGATGCAATAAAGTTAAAATACAATAATCTTTTGCACTAATGTAGAAGTTGGCGCTGTGTTTGGCTGGTTTTTGGGTTACAGTTTCAGAGCCAGAAAGTGCAGGCCATGGAAATGGCACTAGTTTAGTCATCCTCTGACCACTTAGCTGAAGAATGTTGGAGGAACCTCTTTGGGGAGAGGAAAATAACAATAACCTCTCTCCGGCGCTGCCAATAAAAATTGGACTCCAATAAAGGAAAAAGCCTGAGATGAATAACTTTTGCGAGGGATCCAGCCGTAAAAAAAAAAGAAAAAAAAATCCCATTGATGAAGACGCAGCGATTGGCGGCCATCAAATAAACCGAAAGCTGTAATTATTTCTGACATCTACACAAATACCCTTGTTTCTCTTTTTCCAACACAAACAGCCTCGTGTCGTCGAGTCGCTGTGAGAGCTAAGCACAGGAAACAGCGGAACAAATACATGGCTGGATAAATTACTTTGCCCCCCCCCCCCCCAACCCCCCAGGTTTTTGCCCCCCCCCCCTCGCTTCATTTTGAATATGACAATATCCCTTTACACGGACGCAGATGGAAAGCTGTAGCAAAAAGGACTCTGTGGAAAACTGCTGTGGAAAAACCCTATATGATGGGAGTGGGGGTCGGAGGCGGGGGGGGGGGGGGGGGGCGACTTCCTCTCCTATCCGCGTGGACTTTTAATGTTTTTTTTGTTTTTTTTCTCCACTCGAGAGGACTACGTGATTATCTCCGAGCTCAGCGGACTCCCCCCCCCCACCCATCCCCCACCTCCCCCGCAACATGGACGTCTTCCAAAGGTACGTAGCCCTCGTGCAGCATCTCGTTCACGCGCGCAACCCTCGGTCACGCGTGCGTAAAAGCCTGCGGATGAGTCAGTGTGGCTGTCCTCATCCACACTCCCAGCTGTTATCATACAGAGACGTGAGGTCAACCCTGAGGTCAAAGGGTCAGTTGTTGAAGTGCTTGCACTTGGACGGTCTCGATGACTCTCTGATTCGAAGATGGTTGATTGTAGTTTCGTGTGCTTCCTCGGTCTCCTCCGTCTCATTGTCTGACAATGGGCGAGGTGTTTAAGGTGATCGCTGTGTCGCTTCGTTTTGACGTTTTATTTTGCCGCCTGAATCTGCACGTTGCATTTTCCTGACATTAATGAATAATACACGCCACGACGAAGGCCACGAAGCGCCGAGAGCTGAATTTTAAATGGACGAAAGAGGCATCTGTTGTCTGGCCGTTACGCTTTTGAAATGCGAAACATTTGCATACTCAATGAGGATTGAGGATGGAGTAGAAGACACTTTAACATAATATATTAGTAAGAGCCATTTATGTCATGTACATGTGCAGAGGTTAAAGGTTAAAGTTGTGCTAACATTATATGATGGCAACACAAAAGATGCAGAATATGAAACTTAATACCAAATGTTCAAAAATTTATCAGCCTTTTATTAACAATCCAAGAAAACTCAACTCCTGGAGTCACGGGAATTATGAAAAAGCCCCCCAAAAAGGAGAAAAGATGCTACTGCTTGACTCACAAGTGCATTGATGGAATGAATCAATAGATTCTTCATATCGTACTCGCAAAAACGCAAACCTCTGTGGCAGCCAACAGAGATCCGTGCAGCGGATCCAAACACGGGCTTCCAGGATGCTTCTCGGGCACGTGACCACTCCTTCGGCATGTCAGTCACTGCGCTGTGTGTTCATCCCCCCGGAGGAGCGTTCCCACACCGGCCCCCGCATCCAAACACACCACGAAACGCACCGTCGTGGCCCGGCGCCAGCTCCTCTTGATACCTCACACTTACATAACATGGCTTATGGCAAGAGGCGCAATCCAAAACAATCACCCCCCCCCCCCGCCCCCCTCCTCCTCCTCCTCCTCCACGAGCCCAACGTGCTGCGGGTCAGGCATGTCGTTCGGCCCGTAGCGGCTGTAGCCGCCCCGTGATGCAACATTGAGATGTTGTCCCCGGAGACGGAGCGCTTCTCACTGTGTCCTCGGTGTCCCGCGCGCCGCCCCAGTGCAGAATCAAACCATATGTTATGTCACGGCGGCTGAGTCGAGTCCACGCAGAGACGGCTTAGCGCACGTTTTGGAGCAGGGGTCTCCACACTCTCCAGGCCGGCAAAAAAAAGAAAAAAACCTCACTAGCATCCCGCATATACTTGGTCGTTACCTTACTGGAGTCAGCCTGCGTCCGCCAGTAAGCAAGGATCGCTAATTAGCATTAGCATCAGTTCCGGTCATCTGTGCATGCGTGACGCGACGTCATTTTCTTTCATCGATGGCATGCCATCGACTGGTGCTGCCTTCGCGGTTCGACCTCCACCGGTGCCCAACAGGTCGCTAACGCTGCTAAACATGCTAACAGCACAAACTGATGAAGTGGTCCCTGATGTTAGCTTATTTTTAAACCCTTTTTCTATCTAGAGCCTGGGTTCGGTTTGATCGATAGTAACATGGCGGCCAGCTCTGCATGCAGATTGATGTCCCTTCGTATGGTGTCCCTTCGCATGGTGTCCCTTCGTATGGTGTCCCTTCGCATGGTGTCCCTCTTTGTGCAAATAGATTCCTTTGAAAGCCTTCACACTGTTCCTTTGCGTGTTCACCTTAGGGTAAGGACTCATTTCACCTCTGCTCCGTACTGGTCAACGGAACAAAAGCCCTTACTTTGATCCTTAGTAGCATTGTGAAGGTGTGAAAAGGGCCGTCCTATGAGAGGGAGGGAGACCTCAATCAAAGCCATGTGTACTTTAAATGTCCTCGCACAGTCCTGGGGACAGATCTAATCGGCCCGGACAAGGTGAACCCAAACAACATTTCACAGAAAAGCAATAATAGCAATCTCGAGGCGGTAACGTCTCTCCACTCATCCGTCCTGATGGAGGCGCGTCGCGGCGCGCCCCAGCTGTGACCGCGCCGCGAGTATCTGCGATAATCGTTGTTCCAGACCTTGTGCTTTTGGCCGTCAGCTCGGGCGTTCGAGGAAGCGGGATGGAGGTGGCGGGTATTTAGAACAGGTGTGAGCCGCTCCCTGACCCCCCCCCCCCCCCACCCCCCGAGAAGAGATTATCTATCGATCCATTTTCAACGCAAATTTTAGTATTAACCCTTTAGGGCAAAGTGGTTTGAATTGGGGATTCTGCCTCCGTTGTAAACCGCACTTGTGCTGCGTGACCTTTGACCTTCCAACGAAGCGGCCCGAGGCCACCATAGTGTTTTTTTTTCTTCTTCCCCGCGTAGACAAAGGGGCTCACGGCCCAGAGATATGAAACACGTTTGGGATTAGAGCCTCGGTGTAAGTTTAAACCCGGCCGGTTGTTTCCACGCAGCGGTTACGTAACGCCGCTCTATAGAAGCAGAGCAACCCGATTCTTTTACTCCACTCCGCTGTATCGCCCTCATCACACAGCACCCGCGGCGTTATTATGTTACTTCATTACAGACCTGTAGATTGAATTGCTAATTACACGTGAAGCCTCCGTGTTGGGTTCCTCCACCCACTGCTTCTGTGCATATCGCCTTACGCCGCCTACACAAGATAAAAACTATGAAAAACAGTATGGATTCACGTTTAAAATGCAGTAGACACAGAGGTGTGTGTGTGTGTGTGTGTGTGTGTGTGTGGTCAAAAAGGTTTGTCGTTTCAAGCCGGGGCTTCTTTCTTCTTTCTGTGAGAGTTTGTGAGTGCCACCTAAAAAAAAAAAAAACCCACACACACAGCGCTGTGCCTTTTTCTGTGTGTGTGAACAAGCTTGAGATTTGATTAAATGGAGCAGCTGCTGAACCATAAAAAAGTTTTCCACTCCCGCTCCCCGCGAGGATGAGCTGGTGAGCAGAGGAGCCGGCGCCCCGCCGCTCCCCCGTAAACCAGTGAAGGGCTGCAGATGCTGATCACGCTGCGGGAATCCAGCGCACGCACACACACGCACACACGCACACACATGCGCGCACACACAGCGATATGAGCCCAGCAGCATCACGGGCGGGGTGAGAGCCACGCAAGGCAACTTCAGGAGTCATCTCTGTCTTTCTAAATTTCCTCACGCGTCGCGTGTTGAGTTTCCTCTTCGGGGGGGGGGGGCGACTCTTGTTTCCTGGAGAGGAAATCGAGTGTCGGGTTTATTTTGGCAGCTGCCCGCGCGTCAGCGTCCGGCGCGCACGTCTAAAGCATCTAAAGCCGGACAGGAGATGAAGGGAGGAGGGGGCTCTCCGTTTTGAGGAAGGCCATTGCGGTATTCCTCGATGCAGAGGAGCAGGTGACTCTGTGAGTGGCAGTTTGTCCCCATGACGTTACAGTGCAAGAGAAAGTTTGTCAAGCGGCAAAACTGGATAAAGTTTTCCACATGGTCTGGAAATGCAGCGGAACCGAGCGACACCGATGTCACCGCCGGGCCGGGAGCCGGATTGGACCCCTGTCCAATTCTTAGGGTTCTTTGGTTGTAGACTTTCCTATTTGTAAATTTAAAAACACTGTTCAAACGGATCTTGCAGGTTTATAACCCAAAATGTAGCCCAAATAACAGGAGGGGACTTTAGTGATGAGTCATCTTACATTATTAATGCAGGCCTGCTGTATTAGGCTGCACCCATAACATTCTACTCATCAACATCCACGTTACGGCGGTAAAACAAACCTCTGCCACAGCAAACTGTGCGAGTGTTTCAAAGCTTTAGGTGTTCGATGACGAGGACCTCAACTACGATGCAAAGGTCCGTGTGGGGACTGCTGGTCTGGTTCAGATCATTATCACCAGCCCTGAGGCCTTTCTGGCCTGCGTCATTGTCCTCGGATGCACGTGAGCCCACATCAGCTGTTCCACATCACAGTGGCGTGAACCGCCAGGGCTCAACGTTAGGCGCCATGCGGACCCTCAGAAGCGGAGGGAAAAGGGAAAAAATGTGTCCGCCGTGACGGGAGTGGGGGGGGGGGCTCTCCGGCCTTTCGGGAGGGTCTGCTTGCTGTGACTAACGCTCGCCCATCCGGAGGGTGGGGGGGGGGGCGCTTCTCGCTGCACGCAACCAATCAGCGGCGCCGCGGCCTCGACTCCCCGTACATCCAGATGAGTCCGTTTTTTCGGGGGGGGTCTGCGAGGGCCGAGATGCACACACACGCACACACACACACGCGTGTGCGTGCTTCTCGATCCAGGCAGATGGGTTTGGATTGTGACCCGTGAGCGAGGAGGAAGAGGAAGAGGAGGAGGTTGGAGGTGAGACTGTGTGGTAGGGTCGGGTATCGAGTATCGGGGATCGAGTGGAATCGGGACTCGCTTTGCGATTTGCCCCGGAAACCGCTGAACACCAACGAAGAAGCCTCCACCGGAAGTGTTGGCATAACAGCGCGATCGAACATGGGTGGCGTGCGTCGGCGGTCCAACAAACCGAAAACCCCGCAAAATGCAACATTTGCGGCAGAATTGTTGTTGTTGCATAAGAGGCTGCGCGTCAAATATGATGAAGCAGCTCCGAGGTCACGGAGTGGAAGTAAATGTGAGCCCCGTGTTTGACGTCTCTTCCTCTGGCTCCAAGGGCCCGTCAGGGGGAGCAAGGTAACGTTTAAGTACCTGCAGTATCACACACTCACGTGTAAATGTGCTTTTGTGAGGTTTCAAAAATAAAGCTCTCTTGAGGAAAGTGTACCCCTGTTAAAATGTATTCATAATTTATAATGTGTATACAATATTCAAGTTCATAGTTTGATATTTATATTGTAGTTGAAAACAGCCCTGTTAGAAATTCATAGTAAAGTTAATAAAAAGTAAAAAGTTCATAGAATTAACATTGACTGAGAAGGTCAGACTATTTCCTTCAGAAAGACCCTTGGTCAGCTAGCTCATTTAAAATATCTTAAACTTAAACTTTTTTCAAACGATACCCAACCCTACTGTTGAGTGCACGTTGCCACGGACGATAACTAAATCCAGCGTGTGGTTTGTACGCAAAAGACTCCGCGAAGAAACGTCCATGAAGCCTTCTGTCCTCCTGCTGGACTCGTGGTCACGTGCCCTCGCCGTAGTCCGAGCTCGTGGCGTCCGGGCGTCCAGGGCCTTCGTAGCCGCCTCACACCTCGGTAAAAGGTCATTGTTCACTCGTTAGTGTCGGTTAGAGGCGTCTCACTAAAGCTTTGCCGCTGCAAACAGAGACAAGGAGCCGAGGGGAAGGAAGAGCATTTCTATCCAAAAAATACTCCAAAGCAGCAGCTGGATCTTCAATTAAGGACTGAAAAACACATTTTTCTTTCTCTTGTCTTTGTTCACCACTTATTTGTTTTCACAATAACTTCACAGGAGACGTTACGTTCAATTTGGAGAAAGCAGGGTGCTACGTTTAGCTGTAGAAGATGATGCAGAGAGGATGCTGAGGTTCAGCTTGAGGTCAGAAAGACCCTTCTGCAAATATCTGTTCAAAGTAAGACCCGAGTGACCAAACTGCTCCGCTGGTGCCGACCTCACACACACACACACACACACTTACACACGCACACACACACGCACACACACACACGTCGCTTCGAATCCTCTTACGCTGTCGCTCACATGATGTGTTGTGATCTTCGTCTCTCTCTGCTCGTCCTCCCCAATTAGGGGGCGAGAGCTGCCAGGAACTTTTATTTATTTATAACTTATATGAATGTGAGAACTCGAGAGCTGCATTAGCCATGCGTAGACCCCCCCCCCCCCCCCCCTCCCTCCTTTCTACCTTTGGGCCATTTGACCCTTTAAACGTTATGGGATTGAAGCGGGCGGGACACAAGGAATCAGCGGCTTGCCTAATAAACCGGTACCGACTAATACCTGGACTAGTTAGCGCTCAGTTAGCACATACTTCTAGCACATTGTAGTTTTTTCTGGATGAAGTCTCACTCTCTTGGTTTCTGCTGCTTCCCGGTTGAACTTGGCTTTTGGATGAAGCTGTCGGCCAAATGTAGATGTCAATCAACCGGTGGGGTTTGATTTTGTAAACACAGCCGCGAACACGTTGTCAAAGCGGGATGTGGAAATTTTTCGGCTTCTCTCCCGGAGAAGGAAAAGTCTTCGTGTTCCTCTTTTTGTTTTTTTTTCCGGGGTCGGGCCGGGTCCACGCGGCTAATTTTGGAAGCCTCTCCCCGACGCAGAGAAACCACAGGGCCCTCTTTTAGGGTCGCTGTTTTCCTCGCCGCGGACAGCGAGGCCTTTTGCTCTCATGCCGTCAGGCTTTCCTGCCTCTTTTCGCCCTGCGGTCGGCGGATTTTAAATTGCCGCCACAGTGCAGGCGGAAAATTCCATTTCATTTTTCCCCCCGTGAAGATATTGGTTGATTTTTGTTTATCTGTTTGTGTGTGGGCCCCAAGATTGAAATAGCTCAAAAATGCAAAGGAAAGTCTTGGAATCATCCGACTGAACAAGAACACACGGACCAAGTGGGAAGGGTCGTGTCGTGGCTTTTATTCTAACTGTTTTTTCTTAATTGATAATTGGCTGTGATAGTAAAACTGAGCAATAAACTCGACCTCGGTGGGATTACGACAGTCAGAGGTCTCATGTGCAACAAGCTTTTTTTTGTCTCCTTCAGACAAACGAATGCTTTTTAAATTGCGCATCACACCGAACGCCACTTTGCGCTCTGCTGTCGCGCAATTGAATATTAAATGTGGATCCTCTTTGCTTCGGCATCCTCAATCTGCATCAAATCGCAATCTTTTCAGACACTTGCAGATGAGGGTTTTTTTTTCTCTCGTTTCCTCCGCTTCTGACGCAGTGTATCGGCACGCGGGGACAGACATGTGATCAGTTATCTCCCCAGTATTTGCCTCTGTGGGTTTCCTGTCGGCTAATTGGAGCCCTCCCATGTGTCCCGGGCTGTGAGGAGCTGCATGTTTGTGGTTAAAAATAGGTACAGCGTTTCCTGCTGTGCCAGCCGCGGATCTGTTTCACAGAGACCCCTCCTCCCGTCTGCTTGGCAGAGGCTCGAATGCGAACAAAATACATCACGCATCGTAATACTAATTCTTGTTAAATGGAACGTCTGAGCTTAAAAATATAATTCTGCTACGTTCATTTAAATTTGAAACATAAATTGTAACCTGATTTTTTATGTATGAAAGCAATATTTATTCGAAATACACATTTGATTCCTATTTTGCTGTTCAATGGAAATTTTTCCAAAATATGAAAAAACCCTTCAATGGGGAAAAAAAGGAGAAGAAACCTTAGGGAGAACGTCAGAGGAGGATCCCTCTCCCGGGATGGACAGACTGCAATGGATGTCATGTGTACAGAATCAACCATGTAAAAGATGTACAATACACTCAGTTTCTCTAACAGAAATGATACAAGTAATTGCAAGTAGCAGAACAGGTGTACGGCAGGACCACTGCAGGGACAACCTCCATCAGATAGAACCACCATCCACAGAGGCTTCTGTGGGGAGGGAGAGCAGAAAGATGTTGGTTTTTGATGACAGTAATATGAATCATATTTAAAGTAATGATGATGGCAGCAGCAGGTGTCAGCGGAGCCATGAGCCAGGAGTCAGAACCGGGGTCCGCACGAAACTATGATCCACGGAGACCTGCTAGGCGAGAAAGCACAAAAAACTCCCGGAAAGAAGCTTAATTAGTGATGTACATTAATAAAACATGGATGATTGTGGGAGGAGAGAGTGAGAGTGTGAGAGTGAAAGAGGGGCTCGGTGTGTCCTAAGAAGTCCCCCGGCAGTCTAAACCTAGAGCAGCTTAACTAAGGGCTGGTCCAGGCTAACCTGAGCCAGCCCTAACTATAAGCAATATCATTGTAGGGCAATACGGTGTAACAAGCTCTTTAAGATAAGACTGTGCCTCACCAGCAAGTGCCTTGTAGGTGAGGAGAAGTACCTTAAATTCTATTCTTGATTTAACAGGAAGCCAGTCAAACGCTAAATCCTTCATCTCCGCATTGAAAAGGTTGAGCACAAAAGCAACATGGCGTACGACCAGGAGGCCTCAGAATATTGACCCACAAACCCCGAGGTCTTAAATACAGTCGAGATGGAACTATTCCTGTGACATCACCTGTCGGCACGTTGCTTGAAGTTGCTCTGCTGGCTTTGCGTGTCCTCCATACACGAGTCGCGAGAGGAGATGTCATTTATTTTCCCTTTGATCCAGACGCCATCACAGCGGCAGAAGAAAGCGATCCACTTTAAATACGAAATATACTGAGCTTCAGCAAATCGTGAGATTTAAGTGACAGGGCCGATGGCGTCAGATGAGTCGGCTCGTTCGTTCCGTCTTTGCAGAGGGGGGGGGGGGGGGGGTTGGGGCTTTGTGTGTTCTCTTTGTGTTTCTGAATCCCCCCCCTCCCCCCCCCCCCCGAGTGTCAGTCTCGATCAATCGGCTCCGCGCGATGCGTTTCCGGGGCGTCGCGTTGAAATCTCTCTCCCTGCGGACGGGGCGAAGGGCAAAAAAAAAACAACCATGAAAAAACCACAGTGTTTGGACTAAATGTAACCATCACCATGGCAACATGGACAGAAATCTCTGACAGGGGCTATTTGTCCGTTAAAGAAACACAAATTCCCCAGAGTGCGTGTGTGCGTGTGTGCGTGCGTGTGTGTGTATGTGTGTGTGTGTGTGTGTGTGTGTACCCTCGCGTGTTCTTTTTTTTTTTTTCACGTGTCCCCCTTGGTTTTGAAAATATGTGCTTTTGGAGGGCCGGGTTTTTTTCCAAATGGCAAACAGGAAGGAAAAAGTGGAAAGTAATAAATGAATGAGCTTCTTTGTGGCTGCAGTGGAATTAGCTCATGATATTGCTGCTGCGCTACACGCTGTTTTTGAGCGTCTCTCTCTGTAACAGCTGGGGAGCGAGGTTCAATCCACGGGCTGAATTATGCATCGCGTTGTGCACATTACACCGTGTCTGCTTAAACGCCGTCTTCTCTCGGCTGCCATTGTCTCAGAAGCTGCTCGCCTGTAGGACGCTGCACGAGGAGACGAAATAACAGCTACTCAGGGATTAGATGTGGCATTTTGACCCTTCACGGACCGCTTCGGAGCATGTTGTGCGCAGTTTGTCGAGTGTCTCCGGGCCCGTGTGCTCTTTGTGTTCACACACTGACCAACAATTCCCTGCTGGATGAGCAGAAATAGAAAGTAGGCCCCGTCCTTTGCACCGCATCCTCACCTTCGCCGTTTCTTATAATAAGTAAAACTGCTGTGCCCATTGGCAGATGAAAGGGCAAAGAGATGTGAGTCTCGTTGTAAACGGGTCCGTGGTGTTTCCCTGATGTGTAATTACCGCTCGGTCGGCGCTGTCCTTCAACAACACGGTTGCAGCAACACAAAGCGGTGGCGTGTTCGTCGGCCCCGTGCTTATTGCACCATGATGACGACTCGGAGAGGCTCCTCGTGCCGATGATTGCTTCAGGCAGAACTGAACAACTTTCTTTCCTTCGTCGACGTTTGGATCCCTTTGGAACAAATGATGTGGAGGTCAGATTTAAGGGGGAATTGGATTTAACCTCGTTTGCAAAAAAAAAAAAAAAAACTGGGGAAAATCAGTGCAGTTGAGCTCGGCTGCTCCGTTCATTCGGGAAGTCGAAGCGCCGCCTTTGGCAGCCGAAACCCCGAACGCAAGCCCGATTACATCACATTTGAGCAGAGTGGAAAAGGAGTCTTTTCTCCAGGTGAGAGAGGAGGAGGAGGAGGAGGCGGAGGAGGAGGAGGAGGCGGTGTGTGCTCTGTGGTAGTTTTCCACAGCGGGACGCGGCGAAGTCGCCGCGTCGCTGGCGGTAGGCGGCGTGCAGTCGGCCGGCAGTAACGCCGGATCACGCGCCGCGTCCTCCGCTGTGAGCCACTGACGTGTGTCACTGTGCCCCGTGGAACGCAGGCTGCAGAACGCAAACACAACCACCCAGAAAATACAGTTTTACCCTCACAACAGAGCTTTAACAACACACACAAACAGAGCGGCACAGTGTGATTGGATTATATCAGGGTTCCTTTACGCTGAGTTTCATCCATTCAAGTGGCGGCAGCATTTATAGTAGTGAAAGAAGCCATCACTTGTGCCGGGATACTGACGTTGGGCCGGTTCTGACTGATCCGTTTAGTATCCAGTATCCAGTATATCTATCTACTGTACCTACGGAGACAAAATGTGCCGGGGTATGAACATTTCCGAGTGGAGGCGGATGGCGTGTGACGTGTTGCACATTTCATCTTTTTAATTCAACCCTCGGCATCAGATCAGCTGATACTCCCCCCCTCCTCCCCCCTTCCCCCCCGAAAGCATTGCTCTCTGTACCAGTGCATCCTTTTAGTCCGAACCCAGTCGGGCAGAAGGAGCTCTGCGATGGGAGGGGGGGGGGAGTTCAGAGAGGCCGAGGTGAAAACATGCGCCATGCGCTGCGTGTGCAGGAATGACTTCATTCTGCACCATGAAAGGAGACGCCACCACAGAGAGGGAGGTCTGACACTGAAAGAGAGGAAAGGAGGAGACAATCGACCGTCCTCTGCTCACACAATGGAGCACCTGCTGCAGCCCCGACACAAAGGAGCGTCCCCATCTAAAAAAAAAAACCCCACATGATCGAAATGTCACCTTGTTAATGCGGGGACGCTACGGCGAACAGCCGTGAGCCCCGAGCGGCCCGAGACTTTATTCACACGCTCGGGCTGGAAGGTGTTGAGAGAATGAAACGGGCCGCGAAGGTGTGTTGATCGCGAGTCGAGAGCCTCTGATGTCAGTTTGTCTGAAAACAAACACACACGTCAGACGCCAACGAACGACATCACAGCGCATGTGACGGCAATAATATGTCTCCCTTCAGCTTTTAAGGATTCCAGATACACCTTAAAACACCTTCATTTTGGTAAAGCAGAACAAACGCCGCGTGTGCGACAGGTGTACGGAAACAACTGCACCCCCCCCCCCCCCACTAAGACACCTGCACTGTGGCCTGTTGCGGATTATCGCTCCATTATTCATCCTCCCAAATAACCCGGCCGAGTCAAACAGGTGAGCGGGGGCCACGTCGCGTGTTCGGGCTTCACATTACATCACGTGTCGTTTAGCTGACGCTTTTATCCAAAGGGACTCACAATAAGTGCATTTCCACCGTAGAGACACAAACTCGGAAGAACAAGTAACAAGAAAGTAACATTTTCGGTCAAATAAGCAGTTTCTAAACATGTTATAGATTAGTGCCATTATAAGTACAATTTAAGTGCTACGATTTGTTAGTGCTACAGTGTGTTAGTGTTTTAGTGGAGGTGGGGTCTAAAGGGGTGTGTCTTTAGTCTGAAGATGTAAAGGTTCCCTGCGGTCCTGAATCAGTACCTGCGCCGCCTTCTGAGTGAGAAGATGTACACACACACAGGTACACACAGACAGGTACACACACACAGTTACACACAGGTACACCCACACAGGTACACACACACAGGTACACGCACACAGGTACACGCACACAGGTACACATACACAGGTACACATACACAGGTACACACAGACAGGTACACACACACAGGTACACACAGACAGGTACACACACACAGGTACACATACACAGGTACACACAGACAGGTACACACACACAGGTACACACAGACAGGTACACACACACAGGTACACGCACACAGGTACACGCACACAGGTACACACACACAGGTACACACACACAGGTACACGCACACAGGTACACACACACAGGTACACGCACACAGGTACACGCACACAGGTACACACACACAGGTACACGCACACAGGTACACACACACAGTTACACACAGGTACACCCACACAGGTACACCCACACAGGTACACGCACACAGGTACACGCACACAGGTACACGCACACAGGTACACACAGGTACACCCACACAGGTACACACACACACACAGGTACACCCACACAGTTACACACACACAGTTACACACACACAGGTATACACACACACAGTTACACAAACAGGTACACACACACAGGTACACACACACAGTTACACAAACAGGTACACACACACAGGTACACACACACAGTTACACACACACACAGTTACACACACAGGTACACACACACAGTTACACACACACACAGGTATACACACACAGTTACACACACACAGGTAACGCCTGCGTTCATGGTTTCACGCACTGGGAGCCTTTTTTGTGTCAACCAGTAAGACTGGGAGCCATTTGTGTTAAATAGACGCCGCATTGGGTTCGTCCCACTGGAAGAGCACTTGCGTGAGTCGAAGCTGGTGGAGACAGAGACAGAGGACAGAGGACAGAGGACATTCTGTGGGCGTGGACCATCGTGCGGTTCAGACCGAATGCTCCCGATTGGATCACACGGTCATCCGCAGCTCGGGAAACAGCCAACAGCTGTACAACCTGGAATGAGCGGATGTGGAGTGAGAAACGTGCGGTGCGTGGGACCCCTTCGTCCTTTTGTCTCTGTCCAGGAGCATCGACCACGAATCGCTCTCTAAATATCGATGCTCATCACTTAATAAAACACTTAACGACGCGCTTGCTGAATCCAACTGAGCGGGTTGATGAAGACGCTTCTCGGCTTGTCAGCGGCGTTTTTGGCGGAACACTTGTTTCTTATCCCTTTTATTCCAGCACAACTTCATTTCAACTTCAACTACTTGGAGATGAGGATGAATAATTGACTTTTGAACCTGGAAGTCAAAGGACTAATTAATCCAACAAATCATCTGAAGAGGAGACACTCATCTAACAAAGCAGTTCCCACTGCAGGGACGCCACTTTGCTGTCGCATATCGGCCCTGAAATGACGTTTTCCGCTGCTCCGTTTCTTCATGCTTAAAGCTATAATCATGTAAAAAAAAAAAAAAAAAAACACAATTCCAGTGTGCCAGTTGTGCAAAGTGACTTCTGGGATACATTCCAAGTCCCCATTCCATCAGGGGGAACAACATGGCCGTGTTTATGCTCAGAGGCTCAACATCTGCTGTTGCTAAGTGACTGTGAGCGTCTCGTAGTGGAATCATGACACGGGAGATTTGTCGTTAAATGGCTGCGTAAAGGTGGTTAAACTGGTTTTTTTCTAGGCGTTCCCTTCGAAAACCAGCCACTGGGTACGTCTCTTGGGTTGTGATGTTCTACTTTGAAATGCAGAGGAGACGCTTGTGTAGGAAGTTGTGTACATTCCAAATGGGTCCGTGTTCATTTCCAGTTGAGGTGTTTGTTTGATTAGACATCGGCTGACAGGAAGTGATTCAGACGGAGGTTGAGTGCAGGTTTCTTTCAGAGCAGCAAAGCAACACAGCAAGTGAAAGGCACGGACATTTTCCCATTGACTTTTAAACCATGCCCCTCCTTGCTGTACCCGGAGGAGTCGCCCCCTGCTGGCTGGTAAAGAAGCAGGTTCTAGCTCAGCGCGTTAGCACGGCGCGGTGGTTTTGGAGAGATTAAAGTGCTCCCCCCTGTCACCACTAACGTGTTTATGATTGATCCTCTTGAGACGATAAATGTGCAAAACGAGCAGCTGAGATGAATTCAGTTTAGACCAAAGTGTTGCATTGCTGCTGTAAAATACACTACTGTAGCATGAAATATAGAATACTCTAAATTGAAATGCACATTGATACGTAGATTTATTACACAGCTAAGGCTGAAAGATCTCTTTTCTTCAGTGTCACGTGGGACACATGCTGCTACGTTTCTGTAAGTCTTCAGTGACCAGGGGAGCTTGTTGCATCCTTCCACGTCCACGCCCCGTTTTGTCCTTTCGTGGTGATCCGGCTCGTCGCCGCCTTAACGGCGCCTGCGTCTCCCGTCCCGCCTTCAACCCAGCGCGACAGTCTGTTGGCGCCACGTGGCCCTGCGGACCGGCAGCGAGCGGCGGCCCCGGGGTTCGGCCCGTCGGGCGCGTCCGGCTAGACCGGAGCAGATGTGTGTGTGTGTGTGGGTTTTTTTTTTGTCGTTGTTGTTTGTTTGTTTGTTTTTGTTCCAACAGAAGAGCTGACGGAGAGCTGAGCACGGTGCACGTTGTGTCCCCGGCGTGCGTTGTGCTGCACGAATATTTATAGTCTATCTTGTGTTTGTTTGTTTGTGTGTGTGTGTGTGTGTGTGTGTGTGACACTGCCAGCCCTGCAGGGGTGTGAGGCAAGAAGCAGCAAGAGGCAGAAAATCCCCGCTGCCTTTGGATTAGTGTCAGCGAGCAGGAAGCGCCGCGCTACACGTGCACCCTCCGGGAGTCACTCGGCGCACGCCGCTTCCGGCGGCTCCACCTCGTTTCCACGTCCCGTTTTTTTGGGGAAATGAAGCCATATTTGGTTTCCTTAAATGGCCTGAAAAAGAAATTCTGAAGCTAATCGCTTCGTGTAAATGGCGCGCACACGCGTTTGTCTCGCTTCAAACGTGTAGCGATTCACTAATTCTAAGAAAATCGGCACGAGGCAACATCCTCGCTCTCCAAAACGACACACACACACACGCCGGCATGATGGACGTCTTTAATCTTCCCGTCCGTGGGGACGCTGCCCTGCTGTGTCTCTACGACGCCATCGGGGGGGGGGGGGGGGCCTCCTGTGAGGAGGAACGGCTCTCAATGGGGCCCCCGGTGATGACGTTTAGTGACGCGCCGAAACCAGCGGGAGGTTTTAAGTTGAGAGGGAGGGGTCTTAATCATTTCGGTCAAAGCAGGTGTAGCATTGTAGTAGCAAAGTATTTTTCAGCCTTCATTGAGTCCTCATTGAGCTGAAAAATAAAAGAAAGAAAAGAAGGGAAACCTGGCAGTGGGACAACGAGGGTTCTGCACCGCCGAAGGTCCTCCGCCAACACCTGGGCGGCTGCCCTCCTCCACTGACATGTGGTTATTTATAGCCCCAATATTGGCGTTAGCTTAGCGCTGCCGCTCTATCGCGGGGCGGTGCTTTGTCGCACCAGCCGCTGCGTTCAAAAATGTCGGTGAGCCGCTAGATCTGCGAGGCTCCGAGGCCCTGTGAGGAGCATGATGTCACATGACACCTGCCACACTTCCTTAAGAGGTGGGTTTACCTTCAGCGAGCCACTCAGACAACAAGCTACACGCTTCACTCCGCTCATTCCGCCCAGAGACCTTTCATGTTAAAACTGGCTCAGAGAGACAGTGAAACTGTCCCAAAGGAGGCTGGAAGCAGGTGTACTTGGGCAGACACTACGAGAAGGATCAGCTTTGTTCCTTCAACATTCTGGTCAAAAGCAAAAGCAGAAATATGAACCAATAAGACATGCACGATCTCTACGGGTTCTTGTTCCAGGGTGAGTCGAGCCCTTTTGGATTGCTTCCCTGGTATCAACCCCTTGCAGTGTGTTTGATATCACCTGGAGCTTCAGGGCTCACCTGCAGTGGTACACCTGCAGCCCGACGCTTTTTTCTACAAACACCATGATGATTTCACAATGGTTTTAACTCCCTCCCAAAAAAAAAACAGCTCCCGGGCCTCTGTGACTTGCGGGTGGCAGATGTATTTTTTACCGTGGATCTGAACAGGTTGGGCTCGGCGCCCTCGGCTTCGCCCGCAGGAGGCGGCGCCCCGGCGTGAGACGACCGGAGCTCTGTGGTTGACACAGAGAGAAAGAGAGAGAGTCACGGCTCAGGGAATCATAAAGGGGGGGTTGTCTCCTTTCAATGGAGGGATTTCCCTCTGCTTTTGTGTGGATGTTTAGCCGAGGAGGCCGCGATGGTCCTCCTTCCTCCCCGGGAACGCTGCGATGAGGACCTGCCCCTGAGAGGTCACATTGTGTTTATTGTATTATTTGGTTTTCTGTGGATCCCGTGTTGACCCAAAGACTCTGCTGTAAACACCTGTGTTCATTCTCTTGTCGTCACAGGTACGGCGTGTCACGATGTAAACGAGCGCAGGTTTATCTCTTAAGTCTTAATGAGGGAATTAGATGCGAAGACAAAACACTCAGTGCGCGCGTGGTAATCGCCGCTGTGCCCGCCGCAGCTCTGATTGCCTTCATAATGTCTCCGGCTCCACGGAGACTTGGTGGAAATCCTCAAACCGTCGAGGTGGAGAATTACACGACAGCTGCTCCGTTTGAAGGAGGACTGCATCTTAATGAGCACGGCCGTTATTCTGTGACGTGTTCGGCCCTCCGGGGGCCGGTGGGAGGGGGGGCGGGGGGGGGGGGGGGTAGCAGGAATAATGTGAACACTTTGCGGAGGAGGAATTATCTGCTTATCTGTTCGGAGCTGCGACGTCAGAGTGAGGTTTCTTCGGCCTTCCCCTCGTTGGGCAGATCTCTAATGGCCTTCTGCAAAATGTATGTACTCCTTCAACAATGAACTTGAACAGGGCCATAGGTGAATATGACCAAGTCAAATATGAATGTTTGAAAGTGTGTGAAAGTACTGCCCCCCCCCCCCCTCCCCTCCCGCCCTGTCTGGGTGCTTCACAGGAAGTGGCTATGATGACCCCTGATGATTATCTGCCATTTTTTCTCCAGAATGATAACAAAATATTTGCTTCTGTTTCCTGTTTCTTTCTGTTTCTCTATCTGCAGCGCTTCCTGTTACGGGGAGAAGGAGTAACCCCCCCTCCCTTCGCCCCCACCCCCCCCCCCCTCCTACAAACCTCATCTCTGGAAATCGCAGCGAGCAAGCAGAACATTGTGACTGGTTCACCTCGAGCACGAGCTGGGACTGAGAAAACAAAACCCAAAAGCAACAAGGACCGGATTGGACGGCGCCGCGTGGGACACGCAGGGAGAAAAAAAGAAAAAAAACCTGCGGGGGAGGGGGGTCGAGTGAAGTTGGCGAATGAGTAAGTCGTGGCCCAAAATGATTGCCTTAATTACTACGCATACGCTGATGTACCAAGTGATGAAACTAAGAGACTTATAGTTCAGAGGTGTTTTCTTTACATGTGAAAAAAAATAAGTGTCTTGTAAGGAACAGATGTGAATATTTTAATATGATAGCGATAACGTTTTGGTTGTGACGTCGACATAATGTTTTAGTTGGGTCGGCTTGGTAGTTGTCCCGGGTTACCGGAGGGTGAGTTGGGCCCTCAGCAGTACGACTTAATCTATTTTTTTTATCTCGTTTCATATTGTCAACCAAACAAGGCGGACCTGACCTGCTCCTCTCCAACGATAGACGTAAACCCTCATTCAGAAGGTGCAGAGGCCCGGGAGCCGTGACATGCATCCACATATATATAGAGATATATATATTTATATATATATATGTATGTGTATATATAGATATATAAATATATTGACTGGCTCAATGCGACATGAAATACATCAGAAGAATATCCTCTTACATTAAGATCCACCAACACAACAGCAAAGATGTCAGGCACATAAAGACCATCATAAATATCTGCCACACTCACTTTCTATCCGAAAAAAGCAGCCGGGCTTTTTACCTTCAAGATGAAATACCTTTAGGTTTTTTTTTTTCCTCAGATGCAAACTTAGAGCTGACTGACCAGCTGCTTCGTCGATATGTTTTCACTTTAACTGTATGCAAAAGTTACATGGACGTGTGTTATATATTTTTTTAAACCTAGCCTTGATAATTACATAACCAAAGGTGAAACCCTGAATTTATTCTATGTCGTGGACTTCTGGAAAAATGTCGTGATAGATGCGCACTGAATAGGGGAAAAACAATGTAAATAGCCGACATTTATACTCGTGTGTCCTACGATGTGTTGCAGATAAGAGTCATTTGAGACTTTATACTTTCTTTGACTGTTACGACCATCAACCGTTACTCCGTGTGGGTCCTCGCTGACACCTCCGTGTTGTTTGTGAGTCCTGCTCCGACATTCTTCATCCATTTGGCCCGTTTCTCTCTTGTTTTTTTCCACCTCCTCGTTCGTTGGACTCACTCAATGGATCGGGGGGGGGTAATTTAGCCTCGGGAAGTAGTAAATATCACGTATTTGAAAGAACACGTGCTTTATTATCCTACATTTCTCTTACATACTGTGCTGAAGAAAATACAAATCCCCCCTCTGTGATTACCTCGATACTAGAATCCCTCCGAGAAAAAAACGACAAAAAAAAGACAGTTTCAAATAGAAAGTGGACGTTCACCGAGAGGCAAAGATCTTCCTTTAGAAAGGTCCAGCGTGTGCGATGCAGCGCCACCCACTGGTCAGGGTGCAGATCGCCTCCAACAGAAGAACCGCCAGGTGACGCAGAGACGCCACGCCCTCCCTGGAGGAGGCGTTTGGGTGGTCTGTTCTGGGTTACCATGGAAACGTGGGGGAGCAACATGGCCGACTTATTGTGAGGTAACCCCTGACCCCCTAACATTTCTAGGAGAATGTAAGCTTTTGTTTAATTGCTTCATCAAACCCTCTTGGATTAAAGAGAATAGTGCAATGTTGTGCCATCAAACCCATTAATATTCATTACTTTTTAAATACTTTTTAGATATTTTGTATGATTTCGTACAATTAGACACTTTTTCTGATGACAAAATGTGGCCAAATGGTAAAACACAGAATTCTAAAAGTTCTAATTTGGGAAAAATTTAAACAGATTGCGAACAAAAAAATGAAAGAGATTTTGTGCGGCCTCATTTCAGGGTGATTATAAAACTTATGAAAACCAATTAAATAAATGAAAAGGGCCAACGCTAAACCCTACACGCTGGACCTTCTGAGACTAAATTAAAAAGATAATATAACCAAATATACAACGCTCTTGTAGATGTATATTAACAGAATTGATTTTACTCTTAATCTTGTCAGATTACAAACCTCAAGCACAAACTGTCCCAGAACCCGAGGGGCTGGGAGACCGGTTCTGACCTGAGAGAGTCGGGGGGGGAAGGACACGCAGACACCATCGTACCAGAAGCCAACGGTAGCCGGAAGTTGCGGTGATGCAACAACGCCGGATACAATTTTTTTTTTGGGGGGGGGGGGGGAACGACACATTGATATCTAGTGATACGTTGGGTTTTGTGTTACCGCGAAGCAGCACGCGAGACGTTAAGCCAAAGAGTAACACACACACAGGCCCACAGGTTTGTGGGTTAGGGGAAACGAGAACAGGATCAGACTGATTAATCCTCCGGGGGCAACGCGTCCAATCGGGCGGAACAAACGAGAGGAGAGCCAGAGAGAATCTGTTCAACTGGACGGGCCCTGACCCACTTCCCCGATCTGAGGATCAAAAGTCAGCGGTTCGTGTTCGAGGGGGCAATTAAGTCGAGTTCACTTAACACTGCTTTTATCAGGGGGGCAAGATTTTTTTGATGCAGATTGAAGAGTACACCAAAAGTAATTCATCCTTGTGTTAGCCGAAACGAGACAAAAAGAAGAAGAAAAAAGCACGTAATCCGCATTCATCCACACGGGTACTTCTCACGAGGTCGTCTGGTTTGATGTGAGTGGAAAAGGATTAGTGGGAAAATATCCGACACAAGAAGGCCAAAACATCAAATCAAATTCTCCGTGACACGTAAGAAACTTCCGCCGCGCCGTGGTGATTCGGCCAATGAGCCGCAGGGAAGCTGGACGCCACGCCGCTGTGAAGCCCCATGTCAGGGGTCACAACTTCACGTTCACCCATCCACAGAAAACGCTGACCGCAGATCAGAATCGGTGGAGAGCGACAGTCCGGCGTGATTCAGTGAAGTGCTTCATTCTACATTTAAGGATTTTATGCTGCTTTTGGTGTTGCCAGATTTGACACAAAACCCTACGGACTGCATTCTATAAACTGCTGAGAAGGCAGCTTAGATTTGTCATTTTAATAAGAAAAATGAAATAGGAGCAATCAAACAATGAAATACTAACTTTTAATAACAAGTATTTATCCCAAAGCCAGTACAGTAACTTGAAGTAAAAAATAAGCGCTAATCGCAGGTCACGTGACGAGTACAAAGGAAAATGGCGTCGTCGATGTCCTCTCTGAAATCAACGTAGCATTAACGCATGGTGGCGTTAGCGAGCTGGCTAACTAGCCGCTAGTTGGCTACTTAGCTCGTTGATTAGATTAACTTAGAAAATGTGTGTTGCCTAGTTCAAATAAATAGATGAAAATGC